>NC_086217.1:11783213-11868213 GCF_035770615.1 Melospiza melodia melodia | reverse complement strand
TGTCCCCACGTCCCACGGGATTCCCAGCCCTGCCCAGCCCTACCCAGCAGCTCCCGGTGCCACCGGGACGGGTGACACGGGCACTGTCGGGGTGCAGAGGCGGCAGCGACCCAGGGTGGCCTCGGGGGTGACGGGGGTCCTGGAGGGTCCCGTGTCCCCGAACCGGGCCCTGGTGGGACACGGAGGGCCCGGGGGGGGGTCTGGCTTGGGGGGGCCGTGCAGGTGACCCCCGCACCCCCCGCGACCCCGGGGACATCCCGGCCGCACCCCCCGCCCGGCCACGGCCCCGGGGCCGCCCCCAGCCGTGACTCAGGGAGGGCAGGGCCGGGCAGGGAGCGGCGGGGGCGGGAGGACCAGGAGGAAAAGGAGGAGGAAGAGGAGGAGGAAGAGGAGGAGGAGGAGGAGGAAGGCACCACCCCCGGCACGCCCCGCCGCCTGGTGTCCGTCTGTCTGTCCGTCCCTCCGTCCGTCCGTCCGTCCCCGCTGCCCGTGCGCAGGGGCGGAGTGAAGGGATGGTGATGGGATGGTGATGGGATGGTGGTGGGATGGTGATGGGATGGTGATGGGATGGTGGTGGGATGGTGATGGGATGGTGGTGGGCGGGTCCCACCTCGCAGGTCCCCGATTCCCCTCCTGATCCCCCAGCGGACCCCCCGAGCCCCTGCCCTGACACCCCCGGGCTGCTGGGGCAGGGTTGAGCCCCCCCATCCCTCTGCAGCTCCCTGCCGGGGACTGGGACCCCCCAGGTACGGCAACAGCCCCCCAGGTACCGCCACAGCCCCCCCGTACCCCTCCCTGGGTGGACACCAGGAGGGGCTCCCCCCTCAGAGCCCCGACACTCTCTGACCCCCAACCCAAGACCCTGCCTGGCCCCCCGGGGGTGTGGGGCACGGCTGAACCCCCCTCCCCCCTTCCCCTCTGCCAGCCCCCCACCAGTGATGTGGGCTGGGGACCCCCTCTGGCAGCCCAGCACCCCCATTTTCCATCCTGGTGTTGGTCGGAAATCGGGGGGTCACCCACCCCGAGGGGTCACCCACCCCGAGGGCTCGCCCACCGCAGCCCCCTGCGGGGTTGTCCCAAGCACGTCCGGTGCCAGCAGCCCTCAGCGGGGAGGGGTCCGGCTGTCCCCCGGCCGGGGGGACGCAGGGACACGCTGTGCCCGTGGGGCAGCGCCCAGGGCCCCCCCGAGGGGAACCTGACCCCGCGGGGGTGCCGGGGGGGCCGGCGTGTATAAATGCCGCTCCCGGCCGCGCTGCCGGGCAGGTGCCGGCGGGCACCCACCGAGAGCGCCGCGGCCCCCCGGGCCCCCCGGGCCCCTGACCCATTTATTCCCCCCGCGGCGGGCCCCGAAAGCCGAGCCGGCTCCGTTTCGGGGGTCAGTTACAGCGGGCGGGCGGGCGCGGCTCGGGTGTCGCGGCTCGGGGGGCCTCGGCACCCCCCGGCGCGGGCAGCGCCAGCCCGGCATGAAAAAGTCATGAGCAACCAAAGCCGGGGCTGTGTGCGGGAACAATAACCGGGCACCGGGCTGACACCGGAGCCGCAGGGCCCGGGGGACGGCGGCGGGAGCCGGAGCGGCACCGCCACGGCACGGCCGGAGCCCGGCACGGGGGTCGGGGCATTTCGGGGGACCCGGCTGGCGACAGACCCCGTCCCCGTCTGTTCCCCAGTAGAGCGAGGGCGAGGCCGGGGGTCCCAGCAGGGCTGGGGTTGGAGTGGGGACTGTCCCCTACTGTCCCCTACCCCGCTGTCCCCTCCTGTCCCCATCCCCTCCTGTCCCCCCCAAGGGCCGGACCCTCATCGGACCCTCCTCTCTGCCACGAGCTCCGGGCGGGCTCAGCCCCGAAGGTGCCCACGCCCCTCGGGGGCGTCCGTGACCCCGATCCACAGCTGCAGGAGGGATTTGGGGCCACAGGACAGATGGAGGCCAAGGGCCCCAAAGCAGGATAAAAGGTTTACACTAATCAAAATGCCTGGCTAATTGGAAAAGGCGCTTAGGGGCTGGCCGGGAGGCGGCGCGGCTGGAGGTGACCCGCTGCTGAATCAGAGGGGCCGGTAACCTTAACCCGCCGGCATCGGAACGGATACGCCGGCCCGGATCGGGTTCCCACCCAAGTTTTCCACCCGCGGCTCCGCCACAGCAGGACGGGGCCGCGGCGAGGGACGGTGGCGTGGCCGGGGGCTGCCGCGGTGCCCCCTCGCCCGGGCGCCCCCGGTGCCCATCGCAAGCCGGCCGCTCTCTAATCCCACCCGCGGGTGACCGAACGCGTCTCAGCCCCCTCGGGGCCCCGTCCCGCTCCGTGGGTCCCGGGCAGCGCGGCCGCCCCTGCCGCGGGCGCTCCGTCCGGCCCCGCCGCGACGCCCGGGCTCGGCAGCGCCGGGGAGCCCCCGCCGGCCCCCGGGGGCCGCCCCGCCTCGGCGGAAGATGCCAACGAATGGGATCCACCAGGTGCTGAAGATCCAGTTCGGGCTGATCAACTGCGAGAGCCGCTACCTGACGGCGGAGAGCTTCGGCTACAAGGTGAACGCCTCGGCGCCCAGCCTCAAGCGCAAGCAGATCTGGACGCTGGAGCAGGATGAAGCCGACAGCTCCATCGTCTTCCTCAAGAGCCACCTGGGCCGCTACCTGGGCGCCGACAAGGACGGCAAGGTGCGCTGCGAGGCGGAGCAGCCGGGCCGGGACGAAGGCTTCAGCATCATCACGCAGTCGGACGGGCGCTGGGCGCTGCAGTCGGCCCCGCACCGGCGCTTCTTCGGCGGCCGCGAGGACCGCCTGTCCTGCTTCGCCCCCAGCGTGACCGAGGGCGAGCTCTGGACCGTGCACCTGGCCATGCACCCCCAGGCCAACCTGCTGAGCGTCAGCCGCCGCCGCTACGCGCACCTGAGCGCCCACGAGGACGAGATCGCCACCGACAGCAACCTGCCGTGGGGCGTGGACGCGCTCATCACGCTCTGCTTCCAGGACAAGAAGTACAGCCTGCGCACGGCCGACGAGCGCTACCTGCGCTGCGATGGCACCCTGGTGCCCGAGCCCGGCGCCGGCACCGGCTACACCCTCGAGTTCAAGGCGGGCAAGCTGGCGTTCAAGGACTGCGACGGGAAGTACCTGGCGCCCACCGGACCCACCGGCACCCTCAAATCCGGCCGCAGCTCCAAGCCGGGCAAAGATGAACTCTTTGACCTGGAGGAGAGTCACCCCCAGGTGGTGTTCACGGCGGCCAATGGCAGATATGTCTCCATCCGGCAGGGTAAGAGCTCCCCACACCCATTCCCTGCCCACCCAGGGACCCCCACAGCTCTGTGGGAGCACCCCTGGGACCCCCACCCTGGGGCAGGCCCCACAGCAGCAACCCCACAGGGCTGTGCCTGCCTGGGGAGGATCCTACAGCCACGTCCTGGGGACATGGGGGACCCCAGCCTGGCTGCTGGAGAGGGACATGGGGGTCCTGTGTGCCTGGGGGGGCTGAGGTCAGTGAGGATGGAGTGGGAGCAGCTGGGGAGGAAGGTGTGGGTGTGCGTGTACACACGTGTGTGCGTGTGCAGGACTCTGTGGGCGTGCACAGGGCTCTGTGTGTGTGTGAACACGTGCAGGGGTGTAGGTGTGCACAGGTGTGTACGTGCACACACACACACACACACACAGAGGTGTGTCACACTCTGTGCAGCATCCACAGGGTCACACGTGTGCCTGTGCATGCCAAACACGATACCCTGTGTGCACACACGTGTGTAGAGCCAGCAGATGTGACCACAGGTGAGCAGAACTCCTTGTTGGAGACCCAAGGGGACCCCAGGTGCCCCCCAGGGACAGTGCCACCCCTGTGCCAAGCAGCTTAGTGCCGGGTGACGAGGGGGACCAGCTATAAATAGGGGTTTGTGACCAGATGGACACGGCGGTGACAAGCTGATTAACCAGCCCAATTAGCACAATTGTTCGCAGGAGGATTTGGGGGCAGGGGAGGGTGGCCATGGTGGTGATGGGTGGGGTGGGACAATGGCTGCAATGGGATTGGTCCTGCTGGCCAGAGCAGGATCGCTGCCAGTGGCCACAGCGGGATCAGTGACCGTGGACAGAGTGGCTTTGGTGACAGGAGCCAACAGAGTGGAACCGATACGCATGGCTGGAACAGGATGGGTGCCAATGGCTGGAGTGGGACAGTGACAATGGGCTGGAACTGGTCCTGATGGCCTGAGTGGGACTGGTGACAATGGCTCAGTGGGATCAGTGCCTGTGGCTGGGTTGGGATTGGTGACAGTGGTCACAGTGGGGTCACTGATGATGACTGGAGTAGGACCAGTGCCAACTAGTGCCAAAGTGGGATCGGTGACCGTGGCCAGACTGAGGCTGCTGCCCAGGGCCAGGACAGGACCAGTGCCAGTTTCTGGACCATGAATGGCTCTGATGGCTGGAGCGTGACCAGTGGTCCAGAACAGGACCAGCACCAACCTCCACTCTCCCCCAGGTGTGAATGTCTCAGCAAACCAGGATGAGGAGCTGAACCACGAGACCTTCCAGCTGCAGATCGACCGTGACACCAACAAGTGCAGCCTCCACACGAACACCGGCAGCTACTGGACCCTGGTGGCCCACGGGGGCATCCAGGCCGTGGCCACCGAAATGTGAGTGAGGCCGCAGTGTGGGATTCAGAGATGGTTTGGGGGGACACAGGCGCCCCTAATTCACGCTGTCCCTCTGCCACCAGCGCTGCCAACACCATGTTTGACATCGAGTGGCGCGGGCGGCGCGTGGCCCTGCGCGCCAGCAACGGCCGCTACGTGTGCACCAAGAGGAACGGGCAGCTGGCGGCCGTCAGCGACACCGTGGGTGAGTGCTGGGGGGCACGGGGGGGACCGGGGCTGCCCCGGGGTGCTGAGGGCCGCGTGCTGCGCAGGGGAGGACGAGGAATTCACTCTGAAGCTGATCAACCGGCCCATGCTGGTGCTGCGGGGCGAGCACGGCTTCGTCTGCTACCACCGGGGCTCCAACCTGCTCGACTCCAACCGCTCCGTCTACGACGTCTTCCACATCACCTTCAGCGACGGCGCCTACCAGATCCAAGGTGGGTGGGCTAGGGGGGGCTATGGGGTGGGTGGGCGGCCCTGGGGGTCCCTGACCTGCACTGACACCCCCGGGGCTCCCCGCAGGCCAGGGGGGCAAGTACTGGTACGTGGCGAGCAGCGGCTCGGTGTGCAGCGACGGGGACCTGTCCGAGGATTTCTTCTTCGAGTTCCGGGAGCGGGGCCGCGTGGCCATCAAAGGGAAGAACGGGCGGTACCTGCGCGGGGACCCCGCGGGGACCCTGCGAGCCGACAGCGAGTCCGTGCTGCGGGCCACGCTCTGGGAGTACTGAGCCACCCCCGGAGCCCCCCCGCGGCCACCCCCCTGTCCCTGTCCCTGGCAATGCGGGGTGGTGGCAGCTGTGTCCCCCCCGCCGCGACTCAAGGCATTAAAGTCACCTGGATCATCACACCGAGGCACCGTCACCGCGTCCTCCTTCCCGTGGAGATCCAGCCCTGCTTCCCTCCCAGGAGCGCACAGACCCCGTGGAAGGGGCTGATCCGGGGGCCAGGGGGATGCAGGGACCCCCAGGGTGCCACACGGGATGGGGGGGTCAGCAGAGCAAAGTCACAGCAGGCAGGAGCCCGAGGGGGCTGCTCCTCTGCCAGGCTGGGGGAGCAGGGGGTGGCAGTGGGAGACCCCCACCCCGAGAGCGGCCAGGACCCTCGGGGAGGACGGAAAGGAACAGAGCCAGGCACGGGGTGAGCAACAGGATCGTTTTCATGGCAGACGACAGAGTTACAGACAGTGGAGAGGTGCGGGAGGGGCCGCGGCCGGACCACGCCGCACCAGCATGGAGATACGAGATCATTTATAGAAACAACGGGGGAGCGGAGACCCCCTCCCCTGCCCAGCAGAAAACGGGGCTCCCCCGGGCACAGCACCCTGTTTGTCCTGATCCTGAAGGCGGCTCGGGGGGCTCAGCCCGCGGCCGGCCCGGCTCGGCTCGGCTCGGCACGGCCACTACACTACCACGGATCCACAAGACAGCGCGGCCCCGGGGGGCTGCCCCGGCCTGGCCGGGCTGGGGGGCGGCGGGGCAGGGCTGGGCCAGCCCAGGAGCCCCCGCTCCGCCACCGGAGCCCCGAGACGCCCCCGGTGCTGCCGACAACACGACCACGAAACACGCACAGACACACCCCCCGCCAGACCGGCCACCGGCCCCGCTCCTGCCCTGGTGGGCTGGGGTGAGGTGGGATGGGGGGCTCTCCCGCGGGCCCCCACCCCGGCCGGCGGGGTTTGGGGCGGGCTGGCCGCCCCCCGCTCACAGCAGGACCAGGCTGGGGTTCCGCAGCTGCCGGTAGATGTTCAGGAGCTTCTCGGTGGCCGTGGCAGTGCCCTCAGCCCCGTCCCCGGCCAGGCCGGGCTGCTCCCGGAGCGTCCGCACCTCCTTCAGCAGCATCTGCGGGAGCGGGGCAGGGTGAGGGACGGGCTGGGGTCCCCACGGGGAGGGAGGGAGGGAGGGAGGGGATCGGGGGGCTCACCTCGTGGTTGGCCTGGATCTGACGCAGGTACTGCATGCGGAGGTCGGGGGGGCCCGAGCCCTGCGCCGCCTGCTCCAGCACCAGCGCCTGTGCCAGGCAGGGAGGGAGGCAGGGACGGGGCTGGGGGAGCTGGCAGCACCCAGCCCCAGGGACCCCCAAACCCAGGGACCCCAATCCTAGGAGCCCCAGCCCCTGGGAGTCCCAGCCTTGGGAGCCACAGCTCCAGCAGCCCCCAGATCCTGGGAGCCCCATCCTTGGCAAATCTCAGGGCAGCCCAAACCCCATATCTGGCACCCCCAGATGCTGGTCTGTCACACCATGGCACCATAGAAACACCCCCACTGCAGCCCAGGCTCCGTCCCAGGGGGTTTGGGGTCACTTGGGGTGCCCCTGGCCCAGGGGGGTACCTGTATGCGCCGGATGACGGCGTGGTGTGTCCTGCACATGTGGGCCAGGGATGGGCTCTCCATCAGGATCTCCACAGCCTGGATGGGACCTGCAGGGCTCAGGTCATTCATGGCCACCTGGACAGTGAGAGCAGTGTCACTGCCAGGGGGCCAGAGCCCCTCCCCACAGGCACCAGGCTCCCCAGAAGGCTCCAGACCCCCCCAAACCCTCCCACCCTCTCAGGAGCAGTTGTCCCCAGCCTGGTGCTACCAGGTGAGCCCTGGCAGAATGAACACTGTCACTCATCACCCTGGGGACATCTGAGCTCTCAGGTGCAAATCCACCTGTGCCAGGTACCTGGCGGCCCCTCAGGCAGGACAGCTGGGCAGAAATCCCTGTTTTCCCTGTGCCTTTAGAGGGGAATTCTGCATGGGGTGGATTTACAACCCAAACCGACATCCCAGTGCATTTTCTAGAACCAAAGAAATGGGAACATGTGGAGAGGGAGGGAAATGACCACAGCCTTTGGGAAGCCCAGGGTTGGGGGAATGGAGTGGGAATGCTGCCTGTGCAGCCCAAGGGAGGGGGTCAGAATGGCATGGCCATGCACCCGCTCATCTCCCTGGCTCCAGGAAGGAGCTGCCTTTGTGGGATGGAGCTTCCCTGCAGGATGACCCCATTCCTTGGCTCAGGGCTAACCCATTCCTTGCCTCTCTGACGAGCAGCTGGACGTGGGCACCGTCCGGTGCCGTGCCACACACTGATGCCACCTCCGTGCTCAGCGCCTCGGCCCCGGGGTTCTCAGCCAGCAGCCAGCGCAGGGTGGCACAGCAAAGTGGGACATCTGGGGACCAAAGCACAGAGCAGAGATGTGACGCTGCTGACAGTGTGTGCCTGAGACAGCCCCTGAGGGGGCAGGGGTAACAGAGGACCCCCCTACATTGGGACACACAGAGTTGTGTCACTGCCACGTGTGCCAAGGCTGTGCTGGGGGCAATGGGGTCACACAGCCCTCTGTGCCCAAGGGAGGGGCTGTGACAGCGCCACCCTGCCCCAGGAGCCCCTCTGTCACTGCTGGGATGCTCCTCTCCAGGGACCCACCTGTTTCCGAGGTTTTGAGAGCACTTTTCAGCAGCTCCGAGGACACCCGGATGGACGCTGCCGAGGGGGGCAGGCTCTCCTCTGCCGGGGTTCGCCCCTCCTCGGGCTCAGTCTGTTCCCGGGACACTTTGAGGAAGGTCTCCACAGGGTCTGAGGGGGCAGGGGGGGCGCTGGGCCCGGGGGGGCTGCTCCCGAAACGCAGGCACTGGAGCATGTCAATGGTGCATTGGCTGAGGGGCAGGCAGATGCCCTCCCTGTCCGGGGACAGCAGGGGCGAGTCGTCGGGCAGGAAGTCATCCAGGTCCTCGGAGGAGTCGGAGCCACTGCCCAAAATATCCCTCAGACTGTAGTAGAGGGCACAGGAGATGGTCAGAGGCAGGTCCAGCTTGGTGTCGGCAGCGGGGCCGAGGGGCAGCGTCAGCTCCCGCTTGGTGCCAGGGAGCAGCTGGTCAATGGGGAAGGTGAAGGTGGTGGCCGAATCCACGGATTCCTCCTCTAAGGCACAGGGGCCGGCCAGGAGCTGGACACAGAGGGTCCAGCCCTCCTCCAGGCTGTACTCGCTGCAGTTCTCCAGCAAGCAGGAGATGGTGACGGTGTCCTGGAGCAGGAGGCAGCTCCAGTTGGCAGTGACGGTGCAGGCGATGGGCTTGTGGCCCTCCTGGCTGGAGAGCAGCGCCGCGCTCACGTTCATCACCTGGTTCAGGCTGGCCAGGGCTCGGTTCCTCTGGTCCACAGCTTTCTTCAGGAAGGACACTCTGCAAGGACAGTGTGACAGGGATGGAACAACGGGAGGGACACCGGGATGGCGCTGTGCTGCCAAGCTGAGCTGCTCCTGGCGTGATCCCACCACAGGAAACCGCCAGCTTCTCTGCCATGGCAGCCACAGATCCATGTTCCATGGGAGCTGAGCCTGTGGAGTGGCTCAGGACAGCCAGACCTCAGGAATCCCCCTGTGGATGGAGGATGGAGGGGGGCTCACCCACAGCCCCTCCCCACACAGCCAGCCACGGAGGATGGAGGCATGTGCCTGCCCTGCCTGTCACTGCCGCCTTGGCACGCGTGGCAGGCGCCTGGCACCCTGCCTGTGCCACCTTCTGCTGCCATGGCTGCCGCTGCCAGCCCGCCCACGGCACCGGGGGTGGCTGTGCCATGGGAGGGGGCTGCCCTCAAACACTGGTTTTATATTATCGAGCCTGGGGGGGCTTCCCAGCCAGGAAAGGTAAATGCTGGAGTGGTTTTCCAAGAGAAAAGCTCGAGGAGAGATGGGGGTGTTCAGCCTGGAGAAAAAAAGGCTCCAGAGAGACATCAGGGCCCCTCGCAGTGCCTAAAGGGGCTCCAAGGGAGCTGGAGAGGTACTTTGGACAAGGGCCTGGAGTGAAGGATAAAGAGGAACGGCTTCCCACTGCCAGAGAGCAGGGTTAGATGGGATATTGGGAAGGAATTGTTGTCTCTGAGGGTGGGCAGGCCCTGGCAGAGGGTGCCCAGAGAAGCTGTGGCTGCCCATGAATCCCTGGAAATGTCACACATGGGTTGGATGGGGCTTGGAGCAACCTGGGATAGTGGAAGGTGTCCCTGCCCATGGGGGTGGAATGGGATGAGCTTTAAGGTCTCTCTTACCCAAACCATAATTAATTACTGGCAATGACCTGCATCACCCTGAGCTTGATGCCACCTTTACCTCTCTGAGGTGTCCCCAATCCCCGACAGCAGCTCCTTGATCCTCCGGCCGATCTCAGCTGGGGTCAGCTCCACGTCCGGCTCCTCGGGGCTGCACAGCCCACAGGACACCAGGCGGCCCTTGGCCGACAGGGCCAACAGCTCCGACTCCCCTGCGGGCACAGGCAGGGGGGTCAGGGGCCAGGCAGGGAGCAGGGCCTTCCTGGATGGCTGAGGTGGGGGGCACAGGAAGCAGCATGGCACTGCTTCCTGAGGGAAGCGGGATGTGATGGAGACAGACATGGATCACCACAGCACAACCTGCTCACACACAGGGCTCTGAGAGGGGACACCACCCTGTGCCTGGCCAAGGGCAGCAGCACCCAGCTGTCACACAGGGGACCGGCTGGTGGCACAGGCTCTGTGGGCAGCCAGTCCAGAGGCACACTGAACACCTCATTTTGGAGGAAGCCTGATCTGAACTGGCTTGGGGCTGCCCCACAGCTGCCAGGGCTGGCCACCTCCTGCAATGCCAAGCTGAGGGACTGGGAATGAGCAGGGATGAGCAGGAATCACAATGGACAAGAACAACTTACAAAACCAAGGCGAGCCAACAAAGATGAAAGATGGAGCCCCACCCGCCCCACACAGAGCTGGAAAGAGAGGAGAGCTGAGATCCCACCCTGCTGCCCCCAGTACCTTCTGAGGCCCGGGAGGACAAGGAAAGCGCCACCACGCTACAGATACTCAGGCTGGCCGGGGACAGCACGGGGGGCAGCACGCCGGCGCCGCTCTCCGTGTCCTCGGGGTCCGAGGAGTCGCCCGCCCAGTCCAGGTCCACGGCGGAGATGTCGGAGTGGGTGCTGTAGTACATGCGGGAGCCGCTGCCGCAGGCCGCGCACAGGATGGGGCCCCGCAGGTAATACTCCCTGAGCTCGGGCACCGTGGCCTCCTCCCGCTGATCCGCCTTCACCGCCACCATCTTCCCGTAGTGGCCCACGGCCACCACGCAGTCACAGCCGGGCTCGCCCGCGGGCGCCTCGGTGTCGGTGTCATCGTCGTTGTCGTCGTCGTCATCGCGTCCATGCCGCTCGGTGCGCAGCGCCCCGATGAACACGATGGGCTCCTCCAGGTGGTGCAGGATCTTCACGGGCGGCGCCGGCGTGGACACGTCGCGGCAGCCGTCGGCGGCGGGCGAGGAGCTGAGGGCTTTGAGGGGCACGGAGCAGAGCTGCCCGTCCGGGAAGCCGCACAGGATCATGGGCGACTCCAGCATGGCCGCGTCGATGCCGAAGAGGAGGCTGAAGAGGGGCTCCTCCAGCACGAAGCCCCCCGAGCACCAGAGCCCCTGGGTGCCGGGCGCGGCCGCGCAGCACAGCACGGGCAGGAAGCAGGAGGGCGGCGCGTCCCCCGCGGCGTCCCCGGGAGGGCTCCCGGGGCAGAACTCCACCTGGCTGACCTGCCGGTACGGGGGCCCGTCCTGCTCCGGGCGCGGCAGCTCGTGCAGCCGCATCCACCACTTGCCCTCGTCCTGGGCCAGCGTGATGACGAAGGTGCTGAGCAGGGTGAACATGCTCAGGCTGGCGTCGGGGAAGATGCAGGCGTCCGCTTCCACCGGGAAGACGCCGGAGGGGCCGTTGCTTTCTTGGCCGTCGCCGTCCGTCTGCTCCATTAACCTTTGGGAAAACAGGGAAGAGCTCTGAGCCAAGGCGAGGGGAGCAGCCAGCGTGTGCCTTGGCCGCCTCTTTGCCCGGCCCTGGGAAGTGAGCTCCTGCAGGAGAGCTGTTAGCACCGGCAGAGACGGATCCAGAGCCTGACAGGCAGGGCAGCCCTGGGATGGGGTCACCCCTGCTCACCTGCTCTGCTGCTCCAGGGACACGCAGTAGATCCCGCTGTGGGCACACAGGATGTAGAGCTGCCGGGGCTGGGGCAGCAGCTCCACGTGCCACACCTGGTCAGGGCAGCGGAACACAGCCTGGCGGGGGGGACACAACCAAATGTCACCTCCCACGGCACCCGCGTGGGCGGCAGGGACAGGGCGGCTCCCTGCAGAGGGGGATCCAAAGCGGTTTCCAGGGACAAAGGGATCCCTGGGCAGCACCCAGCTGGGTGTTCCTGGGCTGGGGGGTGGGAGAGGGGCTGAGGCAGCCTGTCATTCCCGCTCCCTGAGGGGAAGGAAAACAGGGAGCAGGGTACGTGCTCTACTTTGCCGAGCGGGAGCGCAGTGTGGGAGGCAGATCCCGCTCGTACAGCGGTGGATTTCTTAGAAATGGTAATCAGAACAAATTAACAAAGGCAGCAGCGTGTCAGTCAGGGCGCTGTGACAGCAGGGACAGCAGCCAGGCCTGGGGGAGAGAAGCCCCTGTGCAGTCGGTGTGTCCCACAGGACTGGGAGAGGGGCCAGCTGGCAGCACCCACAAACCCCAACAAACCCCACAGCAAAGGGTGCTGCTTGTAGGGTTTGTTTGCTGGATGCTGACAGAGGGAACCCAGGGGTAGGGAAAGGGGTGTCCCCACGGGATGGGGGGCACAGTGAACCCCCACCCCACCAAGCCCCTCACCTTGAGCACTTTGCCCTCCTGGTCGTACACGTAGACGAACTCGGTGCCGTTGGAGAGGTAGATCTCGTTCTCGTGGCACAGCACCCGCGGCTTGCCTGCCACCAGCCCCCCCACCGGGCAGCAGAATCCGGCCAGGTAATCCACCCTGTGCCCCACCTGCGCCATGGTGCCGGCCTGGGGGCGTGGGGAGGGGGCACCGAGGCTGTGAGGGGCTGAGCCGGGACCCCCGAGCAGTGGGCAGTGTGTGCTGACGCAGCCCTGCAGACCCCTGTGCCCCACAGCCCCTTCCCCCCTGACTGAGACCCTCAGACCCAGCCCCACAAGCAGCCCCCTCCCAAACATCAACCTCAGCCCCCCAGTCCCACCTCCACGGCCCCCAGACCCACCCAGATCACACTCCTTGTACCCCAGACCCTCCAGACCCACACCAGATCCCCCACATCACAGTCCTTGTATCCCACACCCACCCCCAACTACCCCACATCACGGTCCTTGTACCCCAGACCCCCTAGACCCCCCCACATCACAGTCCTTGTACCCCAGACCCTCCAGACCCACCCCACATCCCCCACATCACAGTCCTTATACCCCAGACCACCCCCGACCCCCCCACATCACAGTCGTTGTACCTCTGAGCCCCCAGACCCCCCAAGATCACAGTCCTTGTACCTCAGACGCCCCCCGACACACCCCCATCACATGCCTTGTACCCCAGACCCTGTCCCACAGCCCCCCCCATAGTGAGACCCCCCCCAGCCCCTCCCCAAGCCCAGCTCCCCCGGCAGCCCCCCACCCGGACCCATCCCCGCCCAGCCCGCAGCCCCCCACCCAAACCCCCGCCCCTCTCCCCCCCATCCCGCCCCCCCAATCCCTCCCGGAGGGGCCGCGGGTACCGGGCGGGGGGCGCGGGCGGCTCCGCTTTACGGCTGCGCGGCGGCCGCCGCAATGGGCGGGGGGGGTTTACGACAGGCCGTAAAGCGGCGCGGGACGGGGAGGCGGTACCGGGGGTCGGTACCGGGAGGGGAGGAACCCCCGCCCCATGAGTGACCCCCCCATCCCGACACGGTGGGAGAAAACAGAGAGGCGGTGCTGGCGACAGTGGCTTTATTGAGAGACAGAGAGAGAAGGGCCGGGTGCGACCCGCGAGGGGGGCAGAGAGCCCCCCCGAGCTGACCCTGACCCACAGGGATAGACCCCCCAAAAGTCTGGCTGAGCCCCCAGGCGATGACCCTGAGCCCCCCGGCTTGAGACCCCCCCCAAGTGATAACCCTGAGCCCCCCGGCCTCAGACCCCCAAGCGACGACCCTGAGCCCCCCAGCCTGAGCCTCCCCAAGTGATGTCTCTGCACCCCGTTTTACTGAAACCTCCCCAAAATGATGCACCCCATCTGAGCCCTCCCAGCCCTGCCCCCGTCCCCCCAGCCTGGCCGAGCCCCGGGCCCGGGCGGGGGTCTCTCACGGCGGGGTCCCGGGGGCCCTCCGGGGGTTTTGGGGGACCCCTCCCCGGCGCGGGGGCCCTGCAGCGCCCCGGGCCCGGCTCAGCTGCTCCACGGAGGCTTCGAGGTGGGCGAAGCGATCCGAGAGCCGGCCCAGCTGCTCCTTCAGGCCGCGGAAATCCCGGTACAGCTCATCCAGGGCCCCCGAGAGCGCCGGGATCCTGCGGGCGCGGCGCCGTCAGGGCAGGGACCCCCAGAAAGCCCTCAAGGACCCCCAGAAATCCACGAGGGACCCCAAATATCCCCCCGGGGACCCCGGCCCCTCACCGGCCGTAGTCGGGCAGCACGGTCTGGTGGTCGGACAGCAGCAGGTTCCTCAGCTGGGAGGTGATGGCGAATTTCCAGTTGTCCAGCACCAGCGTCAGGTTGGCGCAGCCCCTCGCCGGGGGTCTCTGGGCTGGAAGGGCCGAGCTGGCACCACGAGCAGCCCCCAGGAGCACCCAGCCCCGGAGCCCGGGCCCACAGCCGGGCCGTTCCCCGTGCCCAGCCCCGGTGCGAAGGGGTCCCGAGGGTGGGAAGGGAATTACCGTCAGCTCCATCGTCCCACGGCGCCGGCCGCCGGCCCGGCCTGGCTGCGCAGCCCAGAGCGGCGAGCAGCAGGAGGAGCAGCAGCCGGGCCATGTCCCCGTGTCCCCCGGGGCTGCTGTCCCTGCCCAGGGCAGGTGCCACCTCCCCGGCCCCGCTGCCGCGGCCGCTCGCCGGGCTGCGCTCCCCGCTCTGGCTCCCGCCGCTCCCGCTCCCCCTGCTCCAGCCTGGGGCTGGCACCGGGCCCGGCCGCACGCGGCTCCGGGGCTGATTGCAAACAGACCGCGGACACAGCCCGGACACACAGCCCCGGCGGAATGCGGAGCGGCCCGGCCCGGCCGTGATGGAGTGCAGGTGGCACGGCCACGGGGAGCAGGGGGCCCCGGTTCCCGCGGGGAATGAGGAGCGTCCCGGCAGGTGACAAAGGACGGGAGGCTGTGTCCCCCTGTTCCAGCTGGGAACATGGAGCATCCTGGTCCCATCCTGGCACAGATGACACAGCAGAGGTGGCACCGTGTCCTCACATTCCCATCGGGAACAGAGCCAGCCTCACCCAAGGTGACAGAGTGCAGGAGACAGTGATGGGACACAGGGTCCCCCATATTCCACTGGGGACACAGAACATCCCAGCCCCATCCTCGCCCAGCATTCCCCCATTCCCGCTGGGAGTGTGGAGCACCCCAGGACAGGTGACAGAGTGCCGGAGTGCAGGAGGCTCTGGTTTGAGGTGCTTTTATTCCACGTTACTTGCAGCCCCCGTGCCTGGGTCAGCCCAGCCCGGCCCGGGCGCTCCCAGAGCTGCACCCCCAAACCCCAGCACACCCAGGGGAAAAGCAACCGCAGCCCGGAGCCGGGCCTTGGGATGAAGCCTTTGGAAAGCCCCAGCGAGGGGCGGGGGGTCCCTGCCCCACTGGGGTGTGGGCAGTGCTGTCCTGGAGCAGGACAGGCCCTCTGGACCCCTCCCATGAGGGGACACGGGGCAGTGCTGGAACCGCTGCCCCCAGGATTGAACCAGAGCCAGGGCTGGGGAGCTCCAGGATGGGTCTGGGGGTCAGAGGCCCTGTGAGAGGAGGGCTGAGCCCCTCCAGCATCCACCTGCCCCTCTCCCCTGCCCAGCGGTGCCCAGGACAGCCCCAGCTGGGGGCTGAAGGGAGGCTGGGGGGCAAGACCCTCGAGCCCCAGCTCCGGCCAGGACACGCTCCGGAGGGATGGGAAGGCACCAACTGCAGGACTGGCTCCCAGGGCACGATGGAGGCCAGGTGGGTGCCCGAGTTACGTGGCTGCCCTGCAACCCTTCCCTGGGAGTCCAACCACGCACAGTGGGGGGACACGGCACCCTGAGAGGATGCCCCTCCTGCAGCCCCCACGGGGTGCCAGAGCTCACCAAGCTACGAGCTGGCACGTGCCCACCCCATGCTCGGTGTCCAGGGGTGCCTGTCCTGCTCTGGGAACGTGACAGCCACCTGCCCATGCCACCAGAGACGGTCAGTGCCGGAGCTGTCGGGATCCAGGCACTCAGGCGGGCAGGGAATGAGAGCAAAGCTGTGGGCAGGGAGATGCCAAAGCCTCCCTCTCCCCTCGGGTAGGAAGCGGGCACGGGCAGCTCCCTAAGCCCCCCAGCTCCCCCAGGGCAGGCTGGCAGCAGCTGAGGGCGGTGGGGGGCCAGCCCAGGCACGGGCTGAGGAAAGCGTTGGTTCTCCGGGCTGGGAGCCCCCAGAAGGGAGCCAGGAGTAACCGGGGGGCCGGAGCCACCCGTGCCGGGCTCCACAGCCCGGGCTGGAAGCTGCAGGGAGGAGAGGGAAGGGACAGGCGCCGCCCCGGATGGCTCCGGGCAGAGCGGGGCTAGGAGCGGGGCAGGCTGCACATCTCGCAGTGGTCCGTGCCCGGCTGGTTCATGAAGGTGCAGTGCTGGCAGGGCCACATGGCCGCGGCCACGGCGTGCGACGAGCCGCCCATGGCGCCGTACTCCTGCAGTCCCGGCAGAGGGACACCCACCGTGCCTGCGGGAGAGAGCCCGGGGCAGGGCTGGCATCATCCTGCCGCACACCCCACCCTGCACCCCCTCACCAGCCCTGCCCCGGGCCAGCTTGTGTGGGGCTTGGAGCAACCTGGAACAGGAACTTCAAGATCCCCTCCAAGCCAAACTATTCCAGGATCCCATGACCAAGAAACAGCCTCCTCCTCACAAGCCTCCTGTAGTGTAGCCCCTGTGGCGGCTTGGGAGCAGCTCCCAAGCCAGCTCAGCCAAGGGACAAGGGACCCCCCTCCCTGAGGGACACCCTGCCCCAGGGACCCCCCCTCTTACTGCAGAGCTGCTCGATGGTCGCCCACTGCTCTGATTTTTTCCAGGTCTGTGCAAGCTCCTCATTTTTGGTCCTCACGGCTTCCAGCAACAAGCTGATGCTGTCCTGGAAGTCACAGGTGGGAAATGAGCACTCCAGGGCAAGGCAGGACCCTGAATCTGAGCTGTTCTCCCTTTCCCAGCATCCTTGGGGTGCCCCAGTTTATCCCTCTGTTCTCCAGCATTCAGACAGATCCCAACACCCCCAAAGCTCCTCTCCTCTGCCCCCAGGAGTTATTCCCTACCCCTGCGGCCAGTCCCACCCTCCAGAGGAGCAATCCTTCCATGCTGGAGCACTCCAGCCCCCATCCCTGCTCCCATCCTGATCTCCAGCTGCCCACGGTCATCCCGGCTGCCTCGCACATGCGCGGCCTCTGCAAACACGGCCCAGCTGCATCTCCCCGGGAAGCTCCGGGGCAGCTGCCAGGCCCCAGTGCCCGGCCAAGGGCAGCAGAGCTGCACAGCCAGGGCCTCGCTGGCCTTGAGCTCCGGGGGCTCTGATCTCCTCATTGTTCCCACCGAATTCCTGACTCTGAGATAATTTTTAAAACATTTCCAGCTCTGGGAGCTGCAGCCAAGTTGGCTCTGGGATCATGTGGACAACAACCCCCCTCAGTGCTCCCAGCAGCTCAGGGGTTTTGTGTTTAGTTTAAAAAAGGTTTTAAAACTCTTTAAGCCTTCTCCCAACAGCTTGGTCGGGAAGAGCCAGCACAAGGCCCTGCCCAGGGCCATGGGATGGCAGGAATGGTCACCTCCACCCTCCTGAGGGACCCCTGGAGGGGCTGAGGGCCTGGGATGGGGGGGATGGTGTGGGGACAGGACCCTCCCAGCCCCGTTACGTACCCGCAGAGGCATGACCTCGTTTGTGACCAGGAAGAGGAGCAGATGGAAATCAGAAATGATGTCTAGGAAAATGGAGGAAGTATTTTGGGACAGGTATGTGGCCAAACTGTGGAAGTCCTGGGGAGAGGGACAATAATGAAGAGAAGTCAATTCCCATTTGGATCCACTAACAGATATTCCTGTTCCTCTGGCTATTGTCTGCAATGTGCAGGGACATTCCCAAAATCAGATCCCCACCCAACTGACTGAAAAATGATCTCTGGGCCCACAGGAGCTCCTCCTGACCAACCCCAGCACCCCAGAGCTGATCTCAGATCCAAGAGGTGCTGAGGGGAAGCCAGGCAACTCCAGCCTTGCTCCTACAGAAAAAGGGACATCCCACCCCATCCTCTGCCTTGACCTCTTGCAGGAATGGCTTTCTGTGCTTAAGGATTCAATTCAGGAAGAGAAGGGAGCAGCAACAGAGCCCAGCCTCAGCAGGTTTGTGCTGTCAGCATGGGGCTGGAGCCTCCTGGCCCCTGTGGAGCTGCCTGGCAGGCACAGGGAGCCCTGATCCCATTGTGGATGTGGCAGCAGCATTGGCATGCAGACACTGCTCCGTGCAGGAAGGACCAGGAAGGCTGAGCCAGGAAGGGGTGACTCGAGGGCACAGCTGTCCCTCTTCAGATGTCAGTGAGCACGAGGGAGGCAGAGCCCAGCCCCAGGGAACCCAGGAATCCCATCAGGAATCTCCCCTCACCTGAGTTTCTCCCAGCACATCGCGGTTCTCGATGGGGAATGGGTTTTGAGAAATAGAAAAAGTGTAGACTGGATCCTTGGGGAAAGTTGTAGTAATCTAAAAAAAAAAAAAAAAAAAGAAAAAATCTAAGGAAGGATAATCAGAGACCAGTGGGATATGGTATGGGAAGCAAGTCCAGATAGCTGAGAACAGCCATGGCTATGATCCCAGCTCAGCCAAACAGTGAGGCATCCTGCAGGGATCTGATGGCCTTTAATTTAATTTAGAGTGATATTCCACCACCACACCCCTTGGCTCCCTTTCTAAGGAAGCTGAAGGGACATGATGGGTATGGTCCTGACAGATGCCATGGAGAGCATCCCTCTCTGCACAGGTCACTGGGATACAGCAATTCTGGCACAGCTGTGCCCTGTGCCAGGCAGCTGCTGCAGGAGGGAGGTCCTGGGGGGATCCCAATCCACATTCCACCCCTCTGTTTTCATCCCATGACACCCCAGGTATCCCAGGAACAGGTGCCTCCACTCCTGCAGGAATTCCCGTGCTCTGGCACTGCCTGTGCCAGGGGCAGCTGGACCCGAGAGGCTGCTCCAGGTGGATCTAATGGTTGTTGGCACCACCTCCAACTCCAGCAGTATCATCTGGCATCCCAATTATTTGCTTTCCTGCCTTCCACACCGTAACTTTGTTTCCCAGCCCCGGGGCTGAGCTGTGCCGTGCCTGGCAGCAGCTCTGCTCCGGCCAAGCCCTGCCAGAGTGAATTCCCTCCTCCAAGAAAAGGCATTTCTGGACAACCTGCTGAGTCACTCAAAGGAGATGGATCCCTAATTGCTGCTCTGGAGTTTCCTCATTAGGCAGTGCCTGGGACACAGGTCCATAGGGCGGCTGCTTCCCGGCCATGTGGCTCTGGGCCAGCTCAGAGCCCTGATAAGGCACCAGGCAGTGTTTTCCTGGAAAACAAACGTGTTCCTGGCACCACACCGACCCCACCACGGAGCAGGGCAGCCACCTCCCTGCTGGCAATGCCTGGCAGCGGCAGGCAGAGGAGGATAATCTGTGTCAGGAATCCCCTCCAGTGGGAATTTCAGAGTTTGCTCCCCTGTGAGCATCTCCGGTGGGAAGCAAACACGTGCAGGGAATACTCACATCTATGATGAGGTACTCGACCGGGAGCGGGCGAGCCAGCTGGGTGATCTCGTTCCCAAACTTGTCTATGTCCTGAAAGAAAAAGAGTTGGGTTATTGCTGAGCATGGAAGTGGTGTGAAGGCCAAGGGATCCTGCCCTGGAGATGCTCATGCAGAATCCTGAACCTGGATGGGTGGTGCAGGGCTGCTCAATTCCCTGCTGCTCCCTGGGGCTGGAGATCTCTGTAATTCCAGCATCTCTGGAATCAGGGTCTCTGTTTCCTTGTGAGCCAAGAGACTGTGGAGTCACAAACCACCTTGGGCTTGTCTCCCACTAGAGAGAGGCTTGGAATCATCCATGGAGTGTAAAGGTGGGATTCTTGGGGTTGTTGGACTCCATGATCCTTGAGCATCCCTTCCAACTGCAGGTATCCCACGATTCCATGATTTTAAATACCATTTAGGCAGCAGCTCCATCTCAAAGAGAGGGACAGGTCACCTCTGCCTCCTCAGCCCAGGCAAACCTGCCTTTCTGCAAGTCCAGGAGTGCCTCAAACAACTCTTCATCTGGGAATTGGGAATCCAGGCACTTCCTCGCACCCAGACCCTTGGAACCAGCACATCCCATGGCGTAAACTTGTTTTGCTTTGCCAGACGAAGGGAACATAAAGTTTAATTAGGCAGACAAACGGCCGGCATATGTTCATTAATCATAACCTGACAATTAGACGTGATTGATGTCAAACACGCCGGGTTCAAACGCCGCTTCGGAAATAAATCCCGGAGAACTGACACTTTTCATTAAAGATTCCGTACGAGGGGGTTGTGTTTTCTCCCTAAATCATCACTTAACGTGGCATAAATCATTCATGGAGCCCCACATAAATCATACGCCCATAACTCCCAGGCAGGGACGTTGTACTGGACAATCCACGGGCTCTCGGTGGCGGGAGCTGGATCTGGAGCTGCCACCTCCCAAAGGTGACAAAGCCCCGCTCTCCCCATGTGGGATGGGAGCAGCATTCCATGGGCTGGGCCAGGGAGCACGGGCTGACTCCAGGACTGCCTCTCCTCTCTCCCAGCCGTGTTTTCTCCCGGAGAACACCACTCCCCCGCTCTCCCTGGTGTTTACACAGCACAGCTATGCGGAGCAGCAGCCAGCACCACCCCTCTCCCAGCCAGACCTCGCCCCAGCAGGCTCCAGCACGCTGCTCCCCTCCAGGCACAGCCCCCCTTCCCTTCCCGACCCCCTCCCCAGCACCCCCGTCCCCAGGAACTGTTCCCTCTGTAAAAAATCTCCCTTCCAGTCTTTGAAGCGCCTTTGAAAGGCAATCCTGATAAGGATCTTTGCTCCTCGCACATGACAGGTTGTGGCCTCAGATCTCTCTGGCTCCGACAGGAGCAGGAGGAGCTGTGGAGCCTTTTTTTGGGAGATCACAGGACCCCAGAGCCAACCTGCTTCTAGATCTCAGTGATACCACAAGAGACAGGAATCAGATCCAATCAGCTTCCCAAACACAATCCTGCCCCTGCATGAAGGGACCTGCAACAACTCAGGCATAATTAGCCCATCTGGAATTTATTTTCCAATCTAATTAAGTTCTAATATGCAGAAACATTTTTCCAGCACCTGTTGGCTTTAATCTCCCCCTCTGGGGATTTCCATGTTAAATGCCTGCTTTTTCATGGCATGCTCCTGAGGCCTCCAAGACATCCACAGACTGGAACTTTGCTCCCCTCAAGTCCCCTCATCCTGACAGGACAGTCCCCTCAAGCCCCAACATTCCCCTCCCACTACCATGATTATTTAATTATACTTTAAAGGCCTTAATGAACATCAAGTTGAGATTGTTGGGAGAAAGATCTTTCTCCTGAGCTTGGCATCATCAGGACCCTCCCAGCATCCGGTTATTGCTGCAGCCTGAGACCCCCAAAGCCCAGTGGCAGCAGCTCCAAAGGGAGGCCAGGAAGGGGTTAATGCAGTGAGGAGCATTTGGCTTCAGGACGAAAATCCAGCAGCAAGGCCTGGAGGGTCTGGACAATGCATCACCCCAGTGGAGACTGCATCAAGGCTGGGATTAGAGCCCTTCAAGCCACTGTTGGAGGCAGGAGCTGCACAGGGACGAGGGAGAACAGGAAAAGGGTGGGAACACAGACACCTTGGCACGATGGAAAAACTTCTGGGTGGCCTCAGGATTACCCACAGAGGGTGAGGGGAGCTGCCAGCCAGGAGGGAGGCTCAGGATCCACGTCCCAGGACAGCTGTGAGCATCCCCCTGTCACCACCCCACGCTGCTGTCACCGTCCCACGCTGCCGTCACCGTCCTGTGCCATGAGCATCCCGCATCCCACGCCGTCATTCCCGACCTGCTCCCTCTGCTGAAGGCACGCCAGAGCTCGGCAGCCATCTGTCCTTCCATGTGTGAGTGAATCCCAGCTTTGCTCTTCCCCCTGCTGACTCGCAGGCGCCTTCCCGGGCACTCCTGCCCCTTGCACGGGCTGAGGTGCAGAAACAAAGTGACTCCTCCGAGAGCAAGTGACAGGTCAGGGAGAGTTAAACCCTTCCCAGGAGACTCCTGCTGAGCTAATCCAGCATCCTCCTCCCCGCAGCAGCTGGGACATTTGAGGCTAAGGCGGCTCATGAGCTGGTGGGAGGGCAGCCAGGGAAGTCCTTCCCTCCCCGTCAGTGAACACTCCCCGAGCCTGGCTGTCCCTGGGAAGAGGATTTCCAATGCCATGGAGGGACAGCCTGCCTCAGAGCTCCTGCTGGGCTCTCATAAAAGCAGGGCCCTGGCTCGGGTTGTCCCAGGGAGGGATGGGACACGTGTCATTGGTGCCAGGCCAGGGCTCAGACACGGCTCAGCCACAGCAGAGCTCAGAGCACGTGTAGGACTCGAGGGCAAAGGGCTCTTGCACAACGCTTGTAAAGGGCCTTTGTCTTACACCACCCCAAAGAAACTCTGGGGGAATGTTAAACCATCCCAAAGAAACTCTGGAGGCACATCAAACCATCCTAAAGGAACTCTGGGGAGGATGTTAAGGCAGCTGGAAAATGCAATTCACTGTGAGGATGACGATGACATCGTGTTTGCGCTGAGCTGTCACAAATACCTGTGATAAGAGACAAAGCCAGCCAGCCCCCAAATCCAATTATCCAGGAGTTTTAAAGCTCTGTAAAACATCAGGAATCTCTTCCCACAGCTGATGAAGCTAATGGTGGAGCAGTTCAGCACTGCAGAGCTCCAGTGGACTGGGAGGAGGTGACAGCTGGGCTGGGGTGCAGCAGCCCAGGGAGGGATCCCCCAGCTGCATCCTGAGCACTCCCCCAGTGCTGAATATCAACCCAAGGTACATTCTCAATGAAATCCAAATCAATCCAGCTGTCTCCTAAAACCAGATGGACAGAGGAGGCTGCTCAAGGACAGAAGACAGGATGGAAAATCATGTGGAATATTCAGCTGGGCTCACCCACATCCAGCTCAGAAACTGGGTGAAGTGGCCATTGCAGCATCATCATCTCAACTCACAGTCCTTATCCTGATCTGTGTCCGTGTCTGCACATCCTGGACTCCTTCCTGAGCTCTGTGTGCTGAGCTGGCCAAGCAGCACGTGCTGGTTATGCCCTGTTCCAGCTGGAACCAGTGCTGGGCCCTGATGCTTCCCAGACACCCCTGGAAGCCAGCAGGGATCCATTTATCCCTCATTCCTCCTGGCTAATCTCACCTGGGGAGGCACCTCAAAGCAAAGGAACTCATTCTCACAGTCCCCAAACCCCTCGAGTTCCCCACTGGGGCAGAGCTCTCCCCTCCTGAGCCAGGACAGCAACGGCTGCAGGTCCAAAGCCAATTCCATGGGGGTGGCTCCTTGGAGCAGCAGGCCAGGGGCCAACATAAAGAGAATGGTAAAGAAATATAGAAACCATCCAGCTGGAGGCTCAGGAAAACCACAGGACAATGCCAATGCCATCAGCTTTCCCACTTCCATGGAAGAAAAGCAGCCCCTTTTCCCATTCACAATCTGGAGGCGAATCCACCGCGCTGCCCTCGGACAGATCCGAGTTCCACGGGTCCTGCCTCACATCTGGCTGTTCTATAAATACATCCCCACTCCACAAACATCAGCCTCCTGGTCCTCATCCAGTTAGAATTAATTTGTAGAGCTCCTTTCATCCTAAAGGGCTTTTCGGATGAATACTTGGATATTGTATGGGAACGCACATGGACTTTTCTCTGCACAGTCCCAGAGGAAACAACAACTACTCCAAAGTGCAGCTTTCTCCCAAAAACTGGCTGGGGGGAGCAGCACAGAGGGGACCCCACATCACAGACTGGGGACAAAGGGAGAGCAAGGTATTGGACCCCAAAGATTCCATCCTGTGCCACCAGATTCCTGCTCCTCCAGGAGCTCACCGGGGCTCGGACACGGCTGCCGTCACCATCCCAGGATGAGGTAGTGTCTCTGACCTCAAGCCTTGCACATTTAATGGGACCCCAAAGGTTTCCCAAGCCAGGAGTGACTAAGCTTTCCACAGATTTAAGAACATTCAAAAATAATTGAGGGATCCTAGAGCCAAATCCGTTGGAGGCTGAGGGAGAATCCCACCCGGCGGGGCCATCCTCGAGCGCTCTGGAAAGGGCAATCAGGGAGAGAAGCTCTGAAACATGAAATCAGCTGCAGCCCGACCCAGTGAATCAGTGGATGATGGAAATTTCCATGGAAGGCTGGAGCCATCCGTTCCCATTTTGTTTATCTCCCTGCTTCAGATTAGAGATGGGAGTGAAGCCCTGGTGGGAACACCCACTGGCTTCCTGCTGCTCCCAGCACGCCGGGTGGGCCACATGTGGGCCCCAGACCTGCAGGACCTCCTGCGAGGCTGCCCCAGTGTGGCACGGCCTGGGCTGCTCCACGGTGGGATGGGGGCATGCCAGAGATGATCTCACCCTCCTCACGTTCAGGGCCAGCCTTTGCACACCCAGCTCTGCTTATCAGCCCCTAGGAGGAAGCTGCCTGCTCCAGAGAGAGCAGGATTCCATCTGCACTCCCTCTCCAGCGCTGGATTCAGCCCAGAGGTGTTCCCTGTTTCCAGGTGGGGTCAAGGCCGGCCAGCAGCCTGGCACATGGAGGTTCAGAGGGAAGCTAGCACTTCCCAGTCCCAGGTTCAGGGCATGCAGAACACCCTGATCAGCTCCATTCCCACTCCTGGAGCACAATCCCCTCATTCCACTCCTCCCAAACAAAGGCAGCATTCCTTGTCCTGTGCTCTTTAAAGGACAGCTTTAGCACAGGCAGCAGGAGCAGACAGGACAGGAAGGAGATAACACACGGGGTGATGGATGGCTAATTAGCCAGCCAGCAGTGCCATTAATTAACTCCTCTGTCCCTGCTCATGGGGCACCAGGAGCCCTGGGCTGGCAGCGCTATCGGCACTCGCAGGGAGCCTGATCCAGAGCTCCCAGCTCGGCCATGCAGGCACAGGAGGGGCTGAAGGGCTCCAGAACAACTGGCAAGGGAATAATGATATTCCATCCATCACCAACAACCCCCAAGTGCAGCAGGCAGGGACAGCAGTGACACCTCATGTCCTTCCAAGACCCCTCCTGCAGAGCTGCCTCCAGCTCTGGGCTCCTCAGCACTGGAAGGACATGAAGCTGCTGGAATGAATCCAGAGGAGGGGGTATTCACCTGGAGATATTTACTTGGAGAAGTCTCCAGGGAGACCTGAGACTCCCTTCCAGTGCCTAAAAGGGCTCCAAGAAATCTGGAGAGGGACTTTGGACAAGGGGTGCAGTGACAAGACAGGGGCAATGGCTTCCCACTCCCAGAGGGCAGGGTTGGATGGGACATTGGGAAGGAATTCTCTCCTGTGAGGGGGATGAGGCCCGGGCAGATTACCCAGAGAAGCTGGAGCTGCTCCAGCCCTATAAGAGTCCAAGGCCAGGTTGGATGGGGCTTGAAGCACCCTGGGATAGTGGAAGGTGGCAGGGGATGGAATGGGATGAGCTTTAAGGTCCCTCCCAACCCAAACCACTCCACCACTCTATGACATTGAATATTGTGCATCCAGAGCGGGTCCAAATCCTCCCTGCTGCTCCTCAGGCCCAGTGCTTGGACCCAGGGGCACACCCCAGAGCTGGGCAGCCCCTCAGCCCTCACCTTGTAGAAGACATCAGGCACGTACTGCTCGCTGCTGGACTCCTTGGCGTAGCCCAGCTCGGGCGCGTCCCGGCACGGCAGCAGGCACTCGTCCCGCACCAGGGCCATGCACTGGTTGGACACCTGGTACCCCTCAAAGTGCACCTGGTTGTCAGGACCACCTGCAGGAGGAGAGCATGGTTAAAGATCCCAGGGTCGCCGAGGTTGATCTGTGACCGATCCACACCTTGTCACCCAGGCCAGCATCTCCAGGGGTGGGGGCTCCATCTCACAACCCTTCCCGAGAATAAATTCTTCTGGAAATCCTGCACAGGGTGATTTCCCTGGTGTAACTCTGGAAGAGCAGCTCTAAGGTTGGACTCGATGGTTTTGGAGCTCTTTTCCAACTTTAACAATTCCAAGAGTTCATGATTAAACACAAAGCTAACAGAGATGAATACTGAGATGAAGTTGCTGCTGGGGCTGCATGGCAAGAATTTTAAGCAAGAATTCCCTCTAAACTGCACATTTTTATAGCCACACACATTTCCACAATTATCCCAAGAGCACAGAGCCCAGGGAACAGCAGGGATGCTCTGCCACGAGCTCCAAGGAGGAGGAGCTGCCCTTCTGGGGGCTCTGACAGCATCACCCTCCACTACCCTGCAGGTTTCTCCTCCTTTTCCAAACCAAACTCAGGCACGCAGCTCCTGTGGCCCTGTTTCACTCCCAAGAATCCCTGAGCTGCAGATCACTTGGCCATGCCAGGCCTGAACAGTGTTTTCTCAGCCTGTACTGGATGGTTTGGTGGAAATCTGACATGGAAAGTGGGAATTAGGAGCCTGGCTGATGGAAGGATCACATGTTTGGCACTCTCATTTGGATAATGTAAGCAACATCAGGTCATGTGTCACTGGAATACAACTGGAAAGAGAGGAGGGAGGCAGATGGTAGGAAAACGTTACTATTTCCAAAGCCAGGAATTCAGGAGGGAATAGGAATTAATCCATGTGGAGGATTTAAAGGCAAAGTTGAGGCAAACTATCCAAATACATTTCTGCAGCACAAAAAGAGGGACTCGAGTGTTTAAATAGAACCTGCTGGGCTGATTGAACAGAGGAGAATGAAATTAGCTGGAACAGCAAAGAGGAAATATTCCTTTTCTACCCTTTGATCTGTAACCTCAATCACTCACTGCTCCAGAACAAACACTCCTAGAAATTAAACAGACCAGGACAGGGGAAGGCCTGAACGCAGTGTGTTTGCTCAGTAAAACACCTTGTTTAATAAAAAAATAAAATAAATAAATAAATGTATAAAAGAGAGATACAGATCTATATTTAATGAGAGATGGATGTGTTTAGCAGGCTGGAACGTACAGGCACGGGCCTGTTAACTAAAAAAAGAGCTTTTTTCACAGAAAAAAAGGCCCTGGGAACCCTTACAAAGCCAGGCTCAGGGCAGGCAATGTCCCATCCCACTTTCACTTTTCACTCTGGATGTTATTTGGAAGTCATGAGGGTTTTTTCATTGTGTTAAACAGAGCCAGAACCAGCGATTCCGCTCCAGGGAAGGTTTAAATGAAGACATGTGTCATCCCATGGAGAAGAACAGAGTGAACTGGGAACACTCCAGCCCTCCCAGCACATGCCAGTGTCCCCCCTCCCAGCCCAGCCCATCTACAGTGCCTCTGGAGACTCCCTGAAAATGGCTAAAACCAGAGGCTTTAACCATAAGCACTTTGCAGGAGCTTCTGTTTTACTCAGCCAAAAAAATGTTTCCAAACATTTTTTTTTCCCCCTGACAGATTTTTTTTCCCTGTCAGGTTTCCCTGACAGCAACATGAGGGAGGTAAAGATCCCTCCTGAAGGAGGAACTAATCCATAACTCTGGAGTGTTGTGATTCTGCATTGCTGCTTCCAGGCAACAGAATTTGGAGCTTAAGGATTTGAAATAAAAAGTGAGCAACAGTTGTTGCCCTGGCTGCAGGCAGAGTGTGATTTCTGGGTCACAGAGGTGGGGCTGAGCCTCAAGTAAGTCTCTTTAAACAGTTGTAGAGTAAAAACCAGGCAAATAAATAATGAGTGAGTATTGCAGAGAGGATAAAACAAAGAATGAGGAAGTATTTCAGTTGATAGAGCAAACCCCTTGTTAAATAGGACAGATGGGGAGCAGGACGTGTGATTTTTGGCATATTCTTCTACTACCAAGAGGTAATTCAGGTGAAGCCTGAGGGCTGAGGCCAGTTTGTACCTGTAGCCACAACTGTGACAAACTTGGATCCAAAGTGCCCATCGGGAGAGAGGCGACAGATGTTGGGCTGCTGGTTCTGGAAGTTGCCAGCTGTGATGCACTCCTCTGCACTCAGGAAATACGTGTCCTGAGGGGAGAGCACGGACTCCAATCAGCCAAAGGACAAGGTGACGTAGCCCAGACCTATTTCCCTGAGCTGCAGCCAAGGAAAACGACCAACACCCCAGGAAAACACGCTTTCGTGGAAAGCTGCTGAGGAGCCCGGGACAAGAATGTGACCTGTCAGCTCCCCAGCTCTGGGCTGCCTCAGGACTGCCCCAGCTGAGTCCCACCCACCTCTACACACCTTTTTTTTTTTTTTTGAAAAATCAAGTTTCACTTTCCAAATATGGATATCACTGGCTTTACAAGGACAGGAAGCTGTGGAGGTCGAAGTTTGAGCCACGTACGTGTCACAAAGCCCAGCCCATGGGAACATCCTCTGAGTCACTCTCTGCCTCACTGGGTTTGTCCCTCATCCCACTCCACTCCTTGGAGCCTTCTTAGCCCTAAAAAGGGCAGGGATAGATGAGATTTCAGGGAGAAATTGTTCCCTGTGAGCAGGGTGAGGCCCTGGCACAGGGTGCCCAGAGCAGCTGGGGCTGCCCCTGGATCCCTGGAAATCCCAGGTTGGACAGGGCTTGGAGCACCCTGGGACAGTGAAGTTATCCCTGACCATGGTGGCACTCTATGGGCCTTAAGATCTCTTCCCACCTGAACTATTCCATGATTTCATGAGCCCCATTTCCTCAAAGCAGGGGCGTGAAGGGCTCCAGCAGCTCTGCCTGCTTCCCAAACTGCTCAATCCCTAACATTTCCAAGGGTTCCAGCTCTCTTTCCTTCAGAAGTGCCTGGAAAACCCCACCTCCCAAGAGCTCCAGTGCCACCTGCAGCCCTGGCTCAGCCCTCTGCCTGGCTCAGGAGCTGCAATTCATTGGGAATTCACTGGATCACACCTGGATCTCACCTTGTTCCTGCTGTATCGAACGGTGCCTTTCCGTGTGTCTTCCGAGACCAGGTCAGTAAATATCCAGCCAACCTGCAATGGGGGATGGAGAACGTTGCTTCAAGGAAAAAAAGGACCAAAAAAAAGAAGGAAAGAGGAAACCAGAAGAGCTCAGACATTTTCTGCTCACAGGACACGATGTTCTTGGCTCCCCTCAGCCCTGTGCACACTGCTGCAGGGAATGGCTCTCCCAGCTGTGCCTTGCTCCTTGGAATCCCATTTCCAGGAGCAGCAGCATGCCAGCTGGCCAGCCAGGGCACCTGCAGCATTAGGTTTCACTGTGGAATATTTTTTCATGGAAAGATCTGGAGGCTGCAAGAGGCCTCTGTGCCACCACCCTCTCCCACCCCCAGCATTTCCTATGGAGAGTTTGGAGTGGGATCCAGCACCTGGGGGTGACAGAGCAGCTCAGGTGGCCCCAGCCTGACCCTCTCACACAATCCCAGTTTGAACCCTGCATGTACTGGTTAAGAGAAAGCTCATACTGGAGTAACTCATTCCAAACTGGAGTCAGCACCGACCCCAGCAAGCACATTCCTGCTTTTTGTGGTACAAACACACCTCGGAGTGAATCCTCTCACACACGTGTGTCGTGTGTCAAACACCTCGGCATCAACCCTCGCACAGAGCTGTGACAGGGACACACACCTTGGCATGATCCCTCTCCACCCAGGTGCCAACCCCAGCTCCCATTAACCCTTCCAAGGCAGAACTGATCCCAACTCCCCCGGAGCCCAGGCAGACCAAAGCCTGCAGCCAGCACTTGGTGACGTGTTAAGTCCCGTGGATTAAAAATATCTGATGGGAGAACATGGAAATAAATAACATTCTGAGAAGTTTTGCTCCAGCCTCTGGCGAGGGGTGGGATCTTATCAGAGAGAACAAAGCCCTCCCCAGATGTTTACAGTCTGCACTGAGCCTTCTGCCAGGCGGGTTTTCTCCAGCAAGTCAAGTCTTGTTTGTGTACATCCCATTCTTGGCATTCCCACCATACCAACGCTGCTCCCAAAGCGGAAAACAGCAGGGCAGGTTCAGGGCTGTCAGGAAATCAGGGAACCCTGACGGGATCACTGCAGCCTGGAACTGAGGGGGACCTGCACCCCTAACCCCACACAGCACTGACTCCCTGCAGCACCAAGGAGGGGAACACAAGCCAAGGGCAGCCCCAGCTCCTGGAGACGGAGCACAAAGGCAACTCCAGCCCCGTCTGGGCCAAATTAGCACTGGCCAGGGAGATGATCCCTGTGGAATGGCTCCTGTTGGAAGGGAAAGAAAGGGAAGATGGAGTTTGTGCTGCTTTGCCCCTGCTACTGCAGCTATACAGCCCTGTGAGGGGCGTGTGCTCAGGAAAATCCTCTGGATTTGAGTTTTGGACCTAAATACGTACAGCTGCTGACACTTTAGCAAGATTTAGGTAGCCTAGAGGGTCTTGGATAAACCCATGGAGCTGGAGAGTTGCTGACCACTTCCCTGCCACACACAGACACGACACCCAACGTATCCTAACCTTTCTGAGGCCGAGCTTTGCTGCAATCTCATCCACAACCTCGGCTTTGGGATCCTCCAGGATCTCCAGGCTGTTCTGGGTACCAATCTGCAGCAAAGAGACACTGGTTAGTGACACAAAACTGGGCAAAAACCAGGGTAGCCACTGTGGGCAGTGAGGCAGGGGCTGGGAACAGAGGTCTGGGCTTCCCTTCAGGCATCACCACAGACTGGTGTCACCCCAGAGACCTCCCTGTGCCACTCTGCTCTCAAGCCACACTCCCAAGGAGCCATTTGTTCCTTTTCCACTGACAATCTGTTGGATTTTACTTGGCAGCCGTGCAGAAACCATGAGGAGGAAGGAAATACGTGAGGAGCACTCGGCTGAGGAGTGGTGCCGTGCCCCACCTAGTGGGGATTCCAGCTGCTCCAGCCAAACCCATTCTCAGCCTCTCCATTATTTCGTTTTAAAATCATTTAGACTTCATTCTATCTAATTAAGCTGCTTAAATTTTCTCAGAGAGCTGGTAAGGAACTGAAGCAAGGGATGCAACTGTTTTTTCCTAGCACAGAATCTGCTGGAAAAGCAGGAATCAAGGAAAGATTAAAAGGGAAATCTGCAGTTACAGTTACCCTGGATTTAAATTATCAAAGGGTGAAAAACAACAAAAAGCAAAATGAGGGTTGAAAATTCTTTCTCTGGCTGCAATGGATGGTGATGTTAAGGACACAAATTATGTCCTCTTTTCCTCAGCTCCTTGGGGAGCTGCAGCTGGAAACACCAAACTAAAAAGGTGTTTGTGTGTTCCCTGATCCTGAGCCGGCACTGAGGGCTCTGGCTCTCACCTTTTCTCAGGACAGTTTTCCTTGTGGGCCTGCAGCTGGGAATACTGTGTGAGGTTTTCCAAACTAAAAAGGTGTGTTCCCCAGTTGTGAGTGGCCCTGGCTCTCACCTGGGGGGGTTCATAGATGGCTGCCACCTCCGCCCGGATGCCCAGCGGGATGTCTTTGTGCTCCGTGTACCGGCCGTACAGATATCCCAGATGTTGGTTCCCTGTCTTCCTCCAGAAGTCTAGGAAGCGATCTGCAATTGTGTGGTTCTCAAACATGATGTTGTCAACATGCCTGTATTTCTGTTTGACAAAGTTCAAGTGTCAGGCCGTCCTCCGCTGGCTCCGGTCCCTTCCCAGGACAGACACCCCCCTCCGGAGCTGGGTCCTGCACAGCAGGGCTGGGGGAGAGGCTGGGGGCCCCCTCCCTCCTCCCTCTGCTCAGCTCCCACCCCTCTGCACTGCTCCCTGCTCAGGCTGGGCTCTGGGATGTGCTCAGCACCCCCAGCACCTTGGGGGCTTCACTGGGACCTTCACCCCAAGAGGGTGAAGGAAGAAGGACTCTGAAATTTAAGAGGAAACAGCAGAACTTGAGTGGCCTTTTGGATGATCCCATGAGGAAAACCAGTGGGATTATCAGCAGGATTCCCCAGTGCTGCCAGCTCAGTCCTCACGCTGGGAGGAAATTCTGACCCAGGACATTTTGGAACCCATCTGGCAAGGCCTGAAGACCTGGATGGGACTGCCCTGACACCTGGAGGCTTTGTGCTCCTGGCTGGCGTTTTTGGAAGTCCCCATGCAGGTGCCCAAGCTCCTCTCACCTGTCTGTTGAGGGTGATGGCACTGGGCTGGCACTTGGTGCAGATCCCCTCGGGCCAGGGAGGGTGTCCCTCACACCCCGACTTGATCTTACAGCTGATGTTCTCCAGGGCTACAAACTTCCCTCTGGAGAGGAGGGAGGAGAAAGGGGGAAGAGAAACAGGGAACAGAAAGAAAGAAAGGTGGGAGAAGGACAAGAAGGGGGAGAAGACAAGGAAGGGGGGAAAGAGAAACATGGAACAGAAAGAAAGAATGGTGGGAGAAGAAGAGGGAGAAGGATGAGAAGGGGGAGAAGGAAGGGAGAAGGAAGAGGGGGAAGAAAAAGAAGAGGGGGAAGAAAGGCTGCTGTTAGCACAGTAAATGCTTTTGGAGCAATCATTTATGGAGGGAAATGGGAAGTAAGAGATTGTAGCACCACAGCAAATCCTCCTTTCATGTGCACAAGGCTTCCTGGAAAGGGAAGTTCCCTTCAAATGGAAGTCTTGTGGACCTGAGCTGCATCTCCCAAAGAGATTTTAAAAGTCTCAATGGTATTGAGGAATAGCAGGGAGAAGATTCCACCCACCCCTGCGTAACTTAAGTCCACCAAGTCTGAGAAACAGCTGAGAAACAGGCTTGGAGCTTGGTGTAATTAGGGAACTTCTTTCTTTCCATGTGGCCTTCCCTCCCATCAGGAGTGTTTCCTGGAAGGAATCATATTGCCACAGGAAAAGAAAAAAATAGAAATAAAATGGGTACATAAAATCAAAAGAGAGACTTAATTTTTCCCTCTTGCCTTTTCCTTTTAACCTCAACTTTTTAATGTGTTTTTTTCTCCTTCGTTTGCCATTCAATCCTCATGTCCAACACTGAGATCTGTCTGTATTTTCATTTGTGTTAAAAAAACCCAAAGCTCCAACCAGATTCCCTTAAACCCAGAGATTTCCTTACTTGTCTGCCCCTCCGGTCAGCTTCCTGATGTAGGCATGGAATGACATGTGCTTCACAGGAGGCTCCAGATGGTTCAAATAATCCTCATCGAAGGGCTGCCAAAAACACGGCACAGAGCAGGGCCGGGTCACACACCTGTCTGATAACACCCTGATCCCTCAGCAAATGCATGTTCCACACTCAACCCCGCCAATGTGGAAGCAATCAAGGAAATTCAGGCTCATTTGCAAGGCAGCTACTACTGGGATGCAAACAGTGGAGCTTTACAACAGGGAGTTTTATGGTGGCCTGCTGCTCTGGGAACAGATTGGCCCCACAAATCAGAATCTTGACGGCAAAAGGTTTTTTCCTTTCAATATCTAACAACAAACAACGGGCCCAGCTGTTCCAACACGGCCAAGGACTGCCAGTGCACTTCCAGCAGAGGGGAAGAGCCATCCTGGAGCAGCAGGGTCCCCTCTGGGGGGTGGCTGCTGCTTTGTGCCATAAATTACACAGCCCTGCACGTCTGGAGGTATCACTAAAGCTGCTTCAACCTGGACAACCATGGAATGGTTTGGGTTGGGAGGGGCTTTAAAGCCCATCCCATTCCACCCCCTGCCATGGCAGGAACACTTCCACTGTCCCAGGGTGCTCCAAGCCCTGCCCAACCTGGCTTGGGCACTGCCAGGGATCCAGGGGCAGCCACAGCTGCTCTGGGCACCCTGTGCCAGGTGGTTAAACTGGGAAGTGCTGGGATCCAGGAGAGAGGGGACAAAACAAGAAAACCCAGGGAAAAGTGAGGACTGAGGGAGAAAGGAGCTTTTTTGAAGGACTTTCTGTTAAACTCATTACTGCAGAAAACCAGCTTTAACCAGGATCAACCCAGGGCCACAAAGGCCTCGAGCTTTAGTGATCCCAAACCAGCAGCTCTGGCAGGGCAGGGCAGGATTCCAGCCTGGAGCTGCCACCTCTTGGCAGGCACCATTCCAGGAAAAGTGTTCCTACTGGGAGGAACTGGGGAGAGCCTGCAGCACCTTCCTGGGGCTCTTACCTCCAGTGGGACACAGTGCACACATTTGCCCAAGGGGCCGTGGCGACACCTGGGCAGAGAGAGAGAACTGGGGTTAAATCCCATTTCACCTGGAAACTGAAGTATGAATAAATAAATCTTATTAATCATGGAAAAATCAGCCTGTAAAAGTTTCTCTGGAGTAAGTTTGGTGTGGAAGATCTACATGAGCTCTGAGCAATTCTCCACCCCCTATGTGGCAGGGTGATTTTAACAAAAAGCAACCCAAAATGTTCATCCTTTATCAGGCAGGGCAGGAACAACCAGGGAAGTGTGTGTTTATCAGGCAGATAAAGTCCTGCTGGGTAGGGTTACAGAGGGGAAAGCATCTCCTTTTGTGGGGATTGCTTTAAAAAACCCTAAACCCACACCAGGTCAGTGCTGGTTCCCAAAGGAAAGGCCCAGGAGAGGAGCAGTGAGGTTGGGCTGTGTGAACAATAAATGGGATCTGGTTGCAGGAGGTTTTTAAAGGATGTTTTGTGGCAGATAATGTACAGAACATAGAGTTAAATGCTGCTAAAGCACTCAGCATCCTTCACTGGAGATTGATCCACACTCCCCAAGGCAGGAACCAGCCCAGACCACTCCTTTTATCCTCAGCACCCTCCCCTGGGCCCCGGCTCCCTGCTAGAACAGCTCCATCAATTCCTCTGGAAATGTGGGCGAGTTCAAGGCAACATTTCTGCCACAGAGTGGTGGGGTTGCCTTTATTGCTCCAGTGATGTGACATCCCATCACTTACAGTCAGCTGGGGAGGGCAGGGAGGATTCTCCACAACTTCCTCATTGCTGCAGCACTGAGGATGAACCACGTGGAGCACAACCCCAGGGGAAGGGCAAATCATCCTGCTTTAGCACAAATTCCTGCCTTTAAAATTCTCCCTCCAACCCTTTCAGGAGTCTTATTCCAGAGGGTTCCAGCCCCAAGGCCAGAGCAGACATCAGGCCAGGACCCAACTGGCTCATTAACACTAAGCAATTAAAAGCCCCCTCCCAGCAGAGGATGTGTTAGCAGCACCAGAGCAGGTTTTGGGTGGGTTTAACTTGTTGTTGTGCTATTTTTGCATAAAGAGAAGCTGCTTTGTTTCCCTAAGCCTCTTGCAAGGAAGAGCTTTGGCAAGTTGGACTTTGGTGCATTTTTGTGAGCAAAAGGGACTTCCTGGTTTCATGGAGAGGTCAGGCAGACATTTGATGAAGGGAAGCCAGAGCAGGCAGAGACCCAAGTCCCACTTCCAAACCTCTGCCACTGGATACTTCCACTCCTTCCCTTCACTTCCATGTTTTCCTTTATGAGGAGTGGCTGAGTGTGAAGGCACAGAGTGCTCCTGCTTGGGACAGCAAATCCTGGAATGCTTTGGGTTGGAGGGACCTTAAAGCTCATCCCATTCCCCTGTCCCAGGGTGTTCCCAGCCCCATTCAACCTGGCCTTGGACACTGCCAGGGATCCAGGGGCACCCCCAGCTTCTCTGGGCACCGTGTGCCAGGGCCTGCCCATCCCCACAGGAAAAATTCCTTCCCAATATCCTTCTAACTCTGCCCAGGAAGAATCCAGAATGTCCATTCTAATCTAGAGAATTCCAGTGCTTTAGGAGCACAAAATCCAGGAGGACGAGCACCAGGGTCTCCTCCATCTGAACAACGAGTGAGTCCTTCCTGCCAAAAACTTGGGATTTGGGCATCTGCTTCCTCCCTGGGCTGTTTTCCCTTGAGGGCACTCAGGATGGAGCCAAGGGCAGCTCCCCCAGGAACTTCCAGGCTCTGCTGAGCCCCAGCTCCACGGGGCAGCACCAGGAGCCATCCCCACTTACAGCTGCTGGTCTCGGTTCCGGTAAATCTTCCCATCCTGCTTGATCAGGTACTGGTCAATCTCATCTTCCACCACCTGGGGGGCCCCCCCAGGCCGGGAGTTTTGGGAGACAGAGGTGTCCATGGTCTCTGAGGAGGAGCCAGCTGGGCTGGAGGGATACAGGAACAGCATATCCCCGTGCCTGCAGGGTGGTAAACAGGACAGGGCTATGGGAGCTGTGGGAGGCAACAGCCACAAGGTGCTTCCCTGCAGGCATTCCATGGAAGGGCATGGGATGTGGCACAAATTCCACCAGGTGGCACTTGGAATGTGGCACAACTTGTAACCAGGCCAGCACAGGTGGCAATTGGAAGCTGCTCTGTGAGCCACCTCTTCCTGCTTTAATTTGCAATAAATGCAAATCCTTCCAGCAGGAGACAAAGCTGAGGGGGAAATAGGGAGGAGGGAGTGGGGATGAAGGAGTGAAAACAAGGATGTGGGAGAGAAAGTTGGGATGAGGGAAAGGAGAGTGAGGGAGGGAAGGCAGGGATGAAAGGGTGAAAACAGGGATACAGGAAGGCAAGGGGGGGATGAGGCAGGGAAAGCTGGGGATGAGAGAGGCAGAGTGGGGATGAGGAAAGCTGGGACAAAGAGGGGAAAGCAGGGATTAGGGAGGGAAAATGGGATGAAGCCTCCCCTCAGCAAACATGCCCCGAGGAGTGACCCAAGCAACAGCCACCACCTGTCCCATGTCACTGTGACCCCCATTCCAGCACAGCCACCAAGCCCTCCCCTCAATCCCAGGAGTGGCACTGGGAGCTGGGCACTGCTGGGATGTGATTTCTCCCATTCTGGAGGCTCCAAGCAGAGCCCCCCCCCCTGGTGAGGACTCACTTGATCTTGAGCAGGTTGAGGGATTTGTTCTGCGCTGCCGTGATCTCGCCGGTCCGGTTGCGGTTGGTGTACACAGAAAATCCATTATTCCTGAAGCCAAACTCCTTGGCCACCTGCAACAGAGGCAACAGGGACAGGGTGTGAGGTGTGAGCCTGCTGAAAGGGGCTCAGAGCCACAGCTGACCCCACAGAGCTCCTCCTGCACAAACTCAGCTCAATTCACCCCAATCCTGAGCTCGGCATAACAGAGATGGAAACACCTGGAAAAAACGAGCAGTGGATTAAAGCAGGAGCTGAAACAACTCCACCAGAACTGTCCCTGCCTCACACCACACAAAGGCAGAGCTCCAGCCACAGCCAGGCAAGCACTGCAGGACTGCAGGGGGGAACTTCTCCACTAGCCCAGCTTCCTTGCTCCAGCTGCACCAGCACACACCACCAAGTCATTCCCATCCTCCTGCCCTCAGAATTCCACAATCCACATCTCCACCTCTGTGATCTTCTGCCCTCAGCTCTATTCCCCTCTCCACTCAACCTCTTCCTGCTGTTCTGGCTGGTTTCCCCCCTCTTCTGCTCCCTCCCATGGAATTCACCCCACAGCAGCCACCCCTTGGTCCCCAGGCAGGTTCTCCCAGCTCAGATTAAGTCTGGTTCACTTGGAATCACTCCAGCACCTCTTCCCTGCCAAAATAATTTGCACATTTGGCCCCTTGAGAACTTCATCAGTTTAAAAGTGATGTTTAAAGTTTGTCTGTTTGCCAGGTTTTGCCCTAAATTCTGAAGTGAAAGGCCTTTATTTTTATTAATAAAAACAATCCCCACGGCTTAGGTCGGAGTCAGGGAGGTCCTGCCCACAGGACAAATCTGATGAGCCACAAAGAGCTGTCACATGAGCACAGCCATGAAAAGCAGTTTTTTTCCTGTCAGCTCAGCTGTGATTTGCAGCACTGAGTGATCCCTTTGAATGGGACCCTTTCACAGGGATCAGCTCCTGCTCCTCAGGCCACAGAATTCCATTTTTGGGGGCAGACAAATCCCACAGCACATTAACAGCAGGATGGAGCTGACTCCTGATGCTGAGCACACCCAGAGTGACTATTTTGGGTGCTTTTCCCCGGGGTGTGCCACAGGAGACAGGGAAGATTCCCCAGCCCTTTATTCCTTGAGCACTCCTGGAGCAGATCCAGGCTCATTCCTGGAATGGAAGCAGCAATCTGACACCTCTCTAACTACAGCTGCCCCCCTAAACACCAAACCCAGCCCCTGGCTGAACATTCCAGCATTAAAACCCACAGCACAGGTAGGAGAGACCTGGATTTAGATAAAACACAGACCTCAGGTGGGAAAATTTGCCACTTTCCTGTTCCTGCAGTAGGAAATAAACCCAAACACGTCCCTGTTGCAGCTCAGAGCCTGCCCCAGATGAACAGGCAATCCCAGGTGCTTTTGTCCTGGCAGGAAGTATTTTCCAGCCCGAGTAACCCGAGCCCTGGAAAGCAGCAGCTCCTTCTGCACAGGCTCCAGAGCTGCTGGAAGCTCCTCTTGCTCGGCTGGGGCTGCAGGGAGTGTCCCTGAGGCAGCCCTGAAAAGCAGCAGGGTTGTCCTGGCCAGGTGGGAATGCTGTCCTGTCTGGGGCACAGCTCAGCCCAAGCTGTGACTCACAAAGGGAAGGTTCCCACTGCTGCCATTCCCTTCCCTTCCCTTCAGGAACACACTCAGGGAGCAAAGAACCCCCAGGCCGAGGCTCCAGAGGAGGGGAGCAAAGGGAGAACTTCCTGAAGAACAAAGGCAGCTGCACCACAGCAGGGCCAGCCCCAGCCCCAGAGTGTGCTCCCTTCCTCAGGGGCTCCTGGGATCTCACTCCATCCCTGCCCTGCTCCCTTCAAACCCATCCTGGAGAACCAGGAGCACACACAACACACCCAAACAACATTCCAAACCCAAATCCAGCAGCCTGGAACCCGCCTGGAGCAGCAGGTTTGGCCATCCCACAGCTCCCCTTCTGCTTCCCAGCTGCCACTTCCCTGGAGAACCCCTTCCCAGGAAAGTTCCCACCCCAGGAAGCCCCAACAGAGAAACTCAGGGAGTTTTTTCTTTAAATTTCTCATTTTCCCTCTGGAACAACACAAGCTGCACCAATCCAGGTGTGGTTCTCCACATGGAATGCTGCTCCTCGCTGCTGCCAGGGGGGTTAAACACGGATCTGCCACAGGACAGAGCCAGGGGAGCCCTGCCCCATCCCTTGGGAAGGCACTGGGCACCCTGGGTACCTTTTTGAGGAACGTCCCCACCGTTTCCCTCTTGGTGGCCGTGATTCTCTTCACTCCCTCCGGCGACTGCACACGGATAATCTGGGAATGAGGGAGCACGGGCTCAGGGAGGGGGACAGACCCACCCTGAGCCCCCAAACTGATGTTGCCCACTCTCCCCTCCTCCTCCCTCTTCCACAGGCCTGGAATCAGCCAGGGGAGCAGTTCTGGGGCAGCACTGGGTGATGTCTGCGAGCAGGGGGGAATCATTCCAACAGCTCTGCCCTCAGAGTGGAATGAGACCTTCAGGAGGCCGCACCAGACCTTGCAAGGGGAGTTACTGACACAGGCACCGGCCCGACTGGTGTTACCGGGCACTGCACTGGTGTGGCCGAGCCCCGGGAGCGGGGAGCGGGGAGAGACTCCGGCGGCCCCCGGGAAACCGGAGCTCCTGGCAGGGGGAACGGGGAGAGGAACCCTCGGGGACAGGGACAAATGTGAACCTCGGTGTCCCCGGAGCGCTCAGGGGCAGCGCTGGGACTCGAGCGGGTCTGACGGGGACGCTCAACCGCGGCTGTGTGACACGGGGACACGGGGACACGGGCACGGCGTGGGCGGGGAGGGGACACAAACACGGGGCAGGCACGGGAGGGGGCACGGCGAGCTGCCCGCGTCCCGCCGTCACCCCGCCGGAGCCCTTCCCGCTCTCCCGGCTTCCCTCCGGGGCACAGCCCGCCGGGAGGCGCCGGGAGCCGTTCACCGGGGCGAGCAGTCCCGAGCCCCCGCCCCGAGCCCAGCGGCACCGCGGGCTCCCGGCCCCGACCCCCGCGGGGAAATCCACGGGGGACCCGCCCGCGCCGCCGCTCGGGGGGCTGCCCGGCCCGGACGCCGCCGGCCCCGCCGCCGGCCCCCGTCCCGGTGCCCCGTTCCGGCCCCACAGGAATCTGCTGCCTCATCGCCCCTCCCCCGGCCGCACTCACAATCGTCTCGGCCATGGCGCTGCCCGCGGGCCCGGGGCTCGCCGCGGCGCACAGACACGGCCCGGCGCGGCCCGTCCCGCTGCGCTGGTCCCGGCCCTGCCCGGCCCTGCCCGGCTCCTCCCGGCCCGGCCCGGCCCGGCCCGCCGCCTCCCGGGACCGGCCCGCCCTCGCGCCCGCCCCCCGGGCCCCGCGCCCCGCGCCCGCGTTCCGCCGCACCAAGGTTCCTGTCCCGGCGTCACCACCAGGCGTTCCCCCGTGCTGCCTCGGTGTTACAGACATAATGGTCCCCCGTGCTGCCTCGGTGCTACAGATATAAGTGTCCCCTCTCGCCGCAGCGCTCGCTCTTTAGTTCCGCACGCAAGCAGCGCCCCCGGTGGCCTCGGAGGGGCCCCCGGTGTTGGAGGGAGAGATGGGGCCCAGCTGTGGGGCAGGGGGCGATCGGGGCCAGCTGTGGCCGTGGGAGGGTCGGGGGATCGTGGGGCGCCCCTGGGACGGCACGCACAGCCCCATTTAAGCCCGCCCGCAGCCCCTCACATGATGGGAGTGTGACGGGTCCGGGCACGAGGTAGCGGCGATGGCGCTGAGCAGAATCCGTCCGTTCCAGCCCCACGGGGAGGGCACCCGACTGCTGCCCCAGGTAACCCTGGCACCCCTTACCCAAGCACCCCACGTGCCCCCAGCCCTGGGTAGCAGCGTGCTGCATCCCTGGGGGTATGCATAGGGATGGATCCGGGGGTGCCTTGGGTCAGAGTGTTTGGGGTGCTCCCCTGCAGCCCCCCGTGATGAGCAGGGGTGGCTTTGGGGCTAAGCAGGGCAGTGTGGGGTGGCTCCAGGAGCCTGTGACAGTGTCTGGCTTTGGGACGGGCTCACATTTCTGGGGGGCTGTGAGTGGCTCCTCTGTCCGTGCAGGCATCCAGGCTGGTGGAGCTGCCCTACTCCTCCTTTGATGACGATGATAACACAGCCGAGCAGGACCCCGGGGTGTGGTACCCCGACCCCCCCAAACCCAGCCCCTTCAGCCGCTGCGTGCGCTACCTGGCCTTCCTCTGGAACCTCCTCTTCCTCCTACTGGGGCTGCTGACCCTTGCCGTGGGGGTCTGGGGGCTGCTGACCAAGAGCTCCCTGCTCGGGGGGGATCGTGGGGCGCCCCTGGGCTCGGACCCCATGCTGCTGTTCGTGCTGGCAGGGCTGGGGGCCAGCGCCGTGTCCCTGGCCGGCTGCCTGGGCGCCCTGCGAGCCAGCCCCTGCCTGCTGCGCTTCTTCCTGGGCGCCCTGCTGGTTTTCGGGGGGCTGGAGCTGCTGGGGGGGCTCCTGCTGCTGCTGCTGCGGCGGCGGCTGCGGGACGCGCTGCGGGACCTGCTGCTGCTCTGCCTCCTGCGCTACCAGGAGGATCCCGACCTGCAGTTCCTGGTGGATGAGGTGCAGCGGAGCCTGCAGTGCTGCGGCCTCGAGTCCTACCGCGACTGGGAGAGCAACCTGTGAGTCGGGGTCTGGGGGAGAGTGGGGGAGTCTATGCCCACCATGGGGCTGAAAACCCTGTTTGGTGTGGGACCCCATGCCTACCCTGGGGCTGAAAACCCTACTTAGTGTAGGACCCCATCCCCACCCTGCGGATGAGAATCTCCTGGGAATCTCCTTTGTGGGACCCCATCCTCACCCCAGGGCTGAAAACCCCCCAATTCCTTGTGGGGTCTATGCTGAGGACTCATGTTCAGGGTGGTGGGATCCCCAGAAGAGCCCAGAAAAGAGAGGGCAGAGCTGGAACCCACACTTAGTGTCCAGTTCCATGGCTGGGGGATGTGGGACACCCCATCCCCTGAACCTGTGTGACCCGAATCTCTGTGTCCACCCCATAGGTACTTCAACTGCAGCTCCCCGGGCGTGCAGGCCTGCGGTGTGCCAGCCTCCTGCTGCCGGGAGCCCCTGCAGGGCGGCTCCGTGCCCAATGCCCAGTGCGGGTTTGGGGCGCTGGCGCTGGGCCCCATGGCGGCCGTGGCCCTGCTGCACACCGAGGGCTGTGGGGCCGCCGTGGCCGCGGGGCTGCGGGGCCAGGCCGGGGCCATCGCTGCTGGGGCCGTCACCCTGCTGCTGCTGGAGGCTGTGGGAGCGCTCATGGCTCTGAGGGTGCTCAGGGATATCACGGCCTGGAGGGTGTGGCAGTGAGGATTGTCTGGTTTGGGCCTAAATAAACCTTGTAAAAAATTGCTGAACCTGTCTGTGTCCTGCCCATCCCACCCCAGGCCCTGGGGCCCTGCTGCTGGTGGAGGCCATGGGAGTGCTCATGGCCCTGAGGGTGCTTGGGGATATCATTTTCGGGAGGGTGTGGCAGTGAGGGCACTGTGGGGATTGCTTGACTTGGGCCTAAATAAACATTGTCAGAATCCTGAACCCATCTGTGTCCTGTGTGTGCTGCCATTGGTGCTGCTGCTGCTGAGGGTGTGCAGCTTTGGAGATGTCTGGGGTGCTGGTCCAGCCCCAAATAAACCTTGTCAGAATCCTGACCCCATCTGTGTTCTGCCCATCCCACCCCAGGCCCTGGGGAGCTGCTCTCCCTCCTCCCCAGCCCACAACACTGACTCCTGTACTCGTTAGGGTTTAATGAGCGTTTTTCCAAGCTGAGCCCCCTGTCCCCAGCATGGGTAGGGGGGCTTTGATCTACACAGCACTACAGGGCTGGTGAGCCTGCCCAAATCCTAAATGATTCCGTACTGAGCCAGCTCGTGCAGCTCCAGGTGGCTGAAGGCTTCCCAGGGACAGATGACAGTGATGTCTGAGGAGAGAGAGGACAGAGTTTGTGGCAGTGTGACCCCCCCCAGGCCCTGCCCTCCCCACCAAAGGGGTGGCATTCCCATACCTGTTCCCAACCCCTCCATGCCGGGGATGTCGTCACCAAACCTGCAAGGAAAGAGGAATTGTCTGGCCTGACCCCATACAGGGCCCCTCCCATCCCAGAGCTGTTCCCCACTCACCCCTGCACCCCCTTTTTGGGGGGTTTGCTCTTGAACTGCCTCGTCTGCCTCTGCTTGAACTTGGGGGGTCCCTTGCGGGGGGTGGCGGGACCCCCGCTCACCCTCGTGGCCGATTTGACCTCCAGCTTGGGGGGCTCCAGGCTCATGGCTGGTAGCCCCGGGGCTCACAGCGTTCCCCTGGGCTCACGGGTGTTCCCTGGAACACACGGTGTTCTCTGGGCCTTGCAGAGTTCCCCTGGGCTCACGGCGTTCCCTGGAACACACGGTGTTCCCCAGAACTCACAGAGTTCCCCGGGGCTGATGGTGCTCCCTGGAGCTCACAGGGTTCCTGGGAGCTCACAGTGCTCCCTGGGACTCACAGTATTCCTCACGGTGCTCCCTGGGGCTGACGGTGCTCCCGGGAGCTCACGGTGTTCCCTGGAAGTCACGATGTTCCCTGGAGCTCACAATGTTCTCCACAGCTCACGGTGCTCCCCGGCTCTCACGGTGCTCCCTGGGGGCTCCCAGTGCTCCCCAGAGCTCAGCGCTGGCACGGGACGGCTCCTCGCACCCGCTGGAGGGAAACGGGGCCACCAGCTTCTCCTCCCACCCAGCCCCTGCCGGGCTCTGCAGAGCCCCCTCCCCACAAGGCTGGGGGAGCCCAGCTCAGCGTCAACCCCAAAGGCAGGGAAGGGCACCCCCAGGGCCACCAGGGCTGCTGCTGCTCCTCCCTGCCCTGTCCCCACCCCAGTGACACCAGGGCACCCCTCGGGGCACTGCCAGGACCCTCCGTGGCTCGCCCAGGTTGGTGTGGGGTACCCCAGGCTGGGAAGGGGGAACAGGGGATGGCCCACGGCACCAGGAGTGGGAATTTGGGGGCACAAGCCCCGTCTGGGATCGGTGTGGGGGATTTGGCCCTGCTGCAGAGCTGGACACCGCTCTGGGAAGGAGGACCCCAGCCCAGGGGATGTTCCTGGATGCTCCTGGAGAGCAAAGACCCCCCTGTCCCCTCCCCTGACTCACAGAGTGCCGCGGTCCCGGCTCCAGAGCTGCTCCCTCCGCCCAGCCCGGCTCCCTCCGGCCTGGAGATGCTCTGGGGGGCTTTTCGGGGAGGGAGATTTATCCTGCCCGGGGGTAATAGGATTATTTACCTCCCTGCTTTCCCCAGGGGTAATCCTGGGGTGTCCTTCCCCTGCTCTGGGGGGAGGAGGGCTCAGGATTAGCTCTGCCCGTGCCCATGGGCAGTGGATCCCACGTGGGGGGATCCCATTCCCAGAGACCCACCAGTGTCCCCTGATCCCACAGGGAGTGATGGGACCCCCATTCCAGCCTCCAGCCCAGCCTGGTGGGTCCAGCAGCCCCTGCTCATGGCTGGTGTTGCTCCAAAGCTTCCCTAATCCAGCACTAAAGCAATTAAAAACAGACTAATCTCGGCACACTTTAATTGAACTTCAGCCCCCGCCACTAATTGCAATTAGTTGGGCTCCAACAAATAGGATTAAAGAAATCCAGGAGTGTTTTCCATGGAGAAGCACCTACTTCCCTGGCAGAGAGCAAAGCCTGGCTGTTAATTGGGGTTCATTAGTGAGTGACACTCAGGGCTGGGTGGCTTCTTGGGGACCTTGTCCTGGGATGACATGGGGGGTCTGGGTGGGTGTCAATGGCTGTGAGACCCCCAGGATTGAGGAGGGGGTTTGGGACAAGTTTCTGGGGATTGAAGATGGAGGCAGAAAAGGCACCTTGCAGAGCAGCCCAGCAGGATGTGACAGCAGGGACAGGGACAGTGTCCTTGACAGGAGGCTGCAGCTCCCCACGTGCTCAGTGCCACACGCTGCCCCCATGGAGAGGCCACTAAGAGGCTTTGTGGTGTCACTGGGGAGGGTCTGGCACAGCCCCCCCGGCCCTCCCCATCACCAGGGCATGGCCAAGGTGCTGAAAATCCCCCCAAGGTGCTTAAATTCCAGCTGGGATCACAGGAGGAGGAGGAGGAGGGCTGCCCAGCCTGCCCTTGGCAGGGATTTGCCACGCTGAGGAGGGCATAGCATCCAGCTCCTGGGAAATCCGGGGCTCAGGACAGCCCTGAGTCACCACCTGTCCCCAAGGACAGCCCCCTGTGAGGCAGGAGGTGACCCAACCTCGCGTGACACCCCTGGGATGGCACACTCAGCACACAGCAATCACTCCAAACCACCCAGGCACGGATCCTGTCCCCCCAGGGGTGTCCCCACTCAGTCTGGGGAGGCTCATTCCTTCCTGGCACGCAGCCTGATCTCCATCCTGAGGATCATTTTGATGTTCTCGTCCTCCACGTGCTGCTCCACGGCCGCCAGGGCCTGGGCTCCGCCGTCGCGGTGCAGCTCCAGCAGCTGCTCCACATAGCCCACCCAGACACAGTTGGGGCAGCCGGTGCCGCAGCAGTGGGTGGGCGGGGGGGGCACCGGGGGGGCTGCACGAGGGTCCCCACTGGCGCCATCAGGGGTGGCTGTCCTGCTGTCCCTTCCCGGGGTGCCCGAGGTGCTCCCAGGCTCTGCTGTGCTGTCCGAACTGCAGGAGGTGGCGGGCTGGGGGCCTGGGGTGCCCCTGGGGCTCTTTGGGGGCTGCAGGGAACAGAGACCCCCGTGATGGGGCCAGTCTGGGGGGACACGGGGGGACGGCTGCACCCCCAGCTCAGCCACAGGAACGCGCTGCTCCCAGTGTACCCCCATTGTCAGCACCTCCATATATCCCTCCAAAACCCCCAATTCCTGCTCCAAAACCCATTCCCTGCTCCCAGTGTACCCCCACTACCACCACTGACACATCCTACTCCCAACACCCCAAATTCTTGACCCCCACCCCATTCCCGGCACCCCCCTCAGCCCCATGCCCATCCCCTCCTTGTTGCCCCCATTCCTCTCAATCCCCAAGCCCCCCTTGTCCCCTCATCTCCCCAAGCCCCTCTTGTCCCCTCATCTCCCCAAGCCCCTCTTGTCCCCCCCATCCCCAGCACCCCCCATGACACCCCAGTACCACCTCCGTCCTCGCTCACATCTCACACCCAGCACCTCCTGGCCCCTCCCGAGGCCTCCCCCGTGTCTCCCCATGCCCAGCCCCCCGTTGTCCCCCGTTGTCCCCCGTTTTCCCTCCGTTATCCCCTCCTGTCCCCGCTCACCCCCCAGCGCGCCCCCGCCAGGCCCCGCAGCAGCATCCGGCCTCAGCCCCTGGCCCCGCCCCCGCCCCGAGTGACAGCTCTCGCAGCAAATAGCAACCCGGCGCGCTCAGAGGGGTGGGAGCGGCCGGGAAATATGACCAATAAGCAGCAGGGGGCGGGGCCAGAGAGCCGGAAGTGGCGGCGGAACGGGCACGTGAGGAGCGGCGGAACCATGGCCCGGGGACCGGGACCGGGACGGGGACAGAAACCGGGCCGGGGACCGCGACAGAAACTGGGATCGGGACCGAAACAGGGACAGAGACCGGGACCGGGACCGAAACAGGGCCGGAGACCAGGACCTGGAGCAGGAAAGGGACAGAAAGCGGGACCGGGACCAGGACAGGGACGGAATGCGGGACCGGGACAGAAAGCGGGACCGAGATCGGAGCATGGACCGGCCGTGCCGCTGCGCAGCAGGTCAGTGCCCGCGGGATCCAGTCGGGATCGCTCCCGGTTTGGGAGCTGCACCCATGCAGGGTCTCGGGTGGGTCTGGCGGGGGTCCCGTTCTCGGTGTCTGCGCCCTGATCTCTGCCCGGGTCCCGGTGTCTGCCCGTGCCCGGATCCCGGTGTCCAGCCATGCCTGAGTGTCAGTTTCCCACCGTGCTCAAATCCCAGCATCCTTCCATACATACATCCCGGTGTGCCGGTGCTTGGATCCTGGTGTCCCGGTGTCCGGGTGTCCGGGTCCCGGTGTACCGCTGCCTGGGTCCCGGTGTCCCGGTGCTGGGTCCCGGTGCTTCCCTGGCGCCCTCTCCCTGTGCTCATTTTCCCAGGAAGGAGAAGAAGGACAACATGAAGCCCAAGCACCCCGACGAGCAGGAGATCCCGTTCCGCCTGCGGGAGCTGATGCGCAGCCGCGAGGCCCTGAAGCGCCCGGAGCCCGGGAAGAAGCAGGTGGCAGGTGGGACACGCAGGTGGCCCCGGCAGGTGGCCCCGGGGCTGGCCCAGGAGCTCACAGCACGGCTGCATCCTGCCATGGGACATCCCCCTCCCTCTGGTGACGTCCCACCCGCGCTGTGCCGGCCGGAGGGACCCCGTGGTGTCACCGCTGCAGAAATGTCACCCGTCTCTCCTAGAGAAGAAGCAGCAGCAGCAGCAGTGCCAGGGCCCCAAGGCCCCGGGGGACATCCCCGTGCCCAGGTTCAGGAGGGGCAGGGGGGAGTCGGAGCGCTCCTACATCTGCCGCATGCAGCACGAGGTGCAGCACATGCTCTTCCTCGCCGAGAACCAGATCCAGAGGGAGCCTGAGAAGGAGGGCACGGCTCCAGAGAAGTCCAGAAGGAAAAAAGAGTGAGAGCAGGGCCCTGGGGGCTGGATGGGGCCAGCCCATGCCTGTGGCATGTCCCGTTGCCCAGGTCTGGGAGTGCAGGTGGGGAGCAGTGGGTGCCCTTTCCATGGGGATGGATCTCTGGGATCAGAGCCACGAGTCTGCTTTACCCTCCTGGGGGAAAAGCTGTGGGATTTGGGGGCTCCTGTGGGGTGGGGACTCACTGCTCGCTCCCTGTCCATCCACCCCTGAGCCCCAGCTGTAATGTGGCTCTTCAGGTTTCAGAAAAGGAAACTAGAAAAAGCTCGGAAGAAAAGGGAGGAGAAGAAGGAGGCCATGCTGGAGAAGAGCCTGATGCGAGGTGAGAATGAGTGGGGGTGCTGAGGTGACCCCAGCCCTGTGGGCAGCACCCTGAGGGTCCCCCACTGACCCCCATTCCCTTGCAGACACGGTGCCCTTCGGAGAGGTGGTGACACAGCCCCCCACCATCACCTCCCGGCCCAGGGGACGGGGTCCTGCCGAGCAGGTGAGCTCTGGGGACAGTGCCACCCACTCTTGGGTACCTGGGAGGGCCGTGGTGGCCTCAGCGAGCCGGTGATGGCTCCTTGGAGCTCAGACCCGCTGTCTCACCCTTCACCCTGAGCTGTGCCACCTGTACCTGCAGGCTGGACGGAAGCAGCTGCTCCTGACGCCCCGCCTGGGTCACAGCCAGGCGTCCCCGGTGTCCCCGGTGGTGTCGATGGCTCGCCGGCGCATCCTGGAGGAGGAGCGGGCCCGCGTCATCCGCGCCTACCGCGACATCCAGAGGCGCAAACAGCTGGAGAGGGAGCGGGAGCGCACCCGGGCCGGGCCGGGCTGAGCCCCTGGCACTGCTGGGGGACATTGTCCGGGTGTCCTGTGTCACTGCTGAGCCCCACAGCCCCACACTGCGCTGCTCTGGGTCCCTGCTGGGCCAGGGACTTGCTTGGAGTAAAAGGAGCCCCTGGTGTGAGCGTGTCTGTGCTCCCTGTTCCTCAGGGGTTCCTGGGATTCCTCAGGGGTACCTGGGGGGTTCGTGGGGGGTTCCTGAGGGGTTCCTGGGGGGTTTTTGGGGTTCCTGAAGGGTTTCTCGGGTTCCTGAAGGGTTTCTCGGGTTCCTGGGGGGTTCCTGAGGGACACTGCTCTGCTGGCAAATGACAGTGCCTGGCATGTCGCTGTCACCACGGGCTGGCCCTGGCAGGGCTCTGGTGGGGCAGGAGCCTCGTTCCTCAGCCGTGAGGAGACCCCAGTTCCTGGCTCAGTGCTGGGGACGTGGAGCATGCCACAGGACTGCCACGCATGCTGTCACTCGCCTTTATTGTCGCTATTGGTGACCCTGTTTGAGCCCCAGCCCCACACAGCCCTGCCCTCGGCGTCCCTGCCCGTGTGGTCACGGTGAGCCCGGTGCCAGGTGTGCTGCCACGTCCCCGGTGCCACCTGCCGCGGCCCCGCCAGCCCCCGCGGGCAGCCCCCGGCTCCGGGCGGGCTCCGGGGCCGCTCCCGGCGCGGCGCAGCCTCACCTGGCCGGACAAAGGCTGCGCTGTTCGCGGCCCCGGCGGCACAAAGCGCTCCCTGTTGGAGCCGCGCTGCGGCCGGCGCTGGCGGGGCCGGTGGGATCCGCGCTTCCGGAGGGGCTGGGCACGGCTGGGCACGGCAGCGGGGCTGCTCCGCTGTCCCCTGCCGCCCCCGGGCACAGGCCCTGCACGCTGTTTGTCCTGTGGCTTTGCTGTCCCCGCGAAGGTGGCGGTGCCCTTGGGGGTGACTCTGCGCGGTGCCGTGCGGTGCCCGCGGGCGGCGTGTGCGCTGGGGTGACGGTGGCCCTGGTGACAGCGAGTGCCTGGTGCTGCTGGGCAATGTCCCCGCTGCCGCTCGGCGCCAGGTAAACACAGGTGCCAGGTAAACACGGCTGACGCAGCGCAGCGCGGGGGGCACGGCCGCATCCCGTGCCAACACCGTGTCCCCGCAGCCGGCAGCGCGGGTTGGTGCCAGCTAAAGGCGACTGCCACCCTCCCGCTGCGTGCCCCCTGTGCGGACACCGTGCAGGGCACCCGTGCCCACCGGCGGCCCCGGCGCCGCCATCCCGGCTCCGGCTCAAGGAGAGCCGGGCACCCGCTGCCCCCACCGCGCCGTTCCAGCCCTGAATAATTCATGGCACTGCTGCCCGCAGGCTTCCTGCCCGGAGGAGCAGGAATGGCTCTGGAGGGGAAGGCGATCCGAGCGGGAAACCACCGCGACCTTGGCACGTCCTCCGTGCCGTGCCACCTCCTGCCCGGCAGCCCATCTGCCCACGGCATCCCGGCCCCGCCTGGGCCATGGGGGTGCCCGGGGCCCTGTCCGGAGCCACCCTGTGCTCCCTGGCCCTCCCCTGAATGGGGGCACCCGGGATGAGGAACACCCGGGACCCCCAGCCAGCATCCTGTGACAGCATCATAGGAAAAACCACCTTTATTGGGGCGACATGAAAACATGAAAAGGAAACTTGGCAGAGAAAGCCGCAGGGAGGGCGAGGGGCCCAGCTCCCTCCCCACTCCCTGCAGGGGGGGAAAGGCACCGAGAAGGCGGCCAGAGCTGGGGGGGAATGGTCCCCAGCCCCAGCAAGGCACTGATCCCCCTCCCCAGCAACGGGGAAACAGAGGCACAGAGCGGGGACAGCTTGGTGTCCCCTTGTGCCCTGCGGTGGGACGGGGCCAGCTCAGCTCGGGGTCAGTGTAGGGCCAGGGTGCTGGGGGTGCCCTGAGCAGGGTCCCACGGGCTCCCCAGCTTTGGAGGGTCCATGGCCTGGGGGTGGCAGAGGGGTCTGTGCATCACGAAGGTGACAACGGGGGGTGTCCTCACGGGAGCCAGTCCTTGAGGCAGGGATCGGGGGTCCATGGCCAGGTGGGACGGACGGGCAGGTGGGAGCGCTGGCTCTGGGGCCGTGTCCAGGCGACCCACGGGCAGGAATCGGCTCTGGCTGCCAGCCGGGGTGGCATTCACACCTCACGGGGTGGCATTCACATCTCACAGGGTGGCATTCACACGTCAGTCAGGGTGGGATGGGGCTGGGCAAGCCCTCGGTTGTGCCAGCGCTGCGGGAGCTGCGTCACGGGGGCTTCACCAGCGGTTCCTGCTGTACGGGGACTGCACCTGTGGGCACAGCGGGGTGGCACCAGGACAGGGTGGCACCAGGACAGGGTGGCACCAGGACCACAGACGTGTACCCTGACCCACCAGGGGGTGCTCTGGGTGCCGGGCAGCCCTGTCACCATGGCAGGGCCGGACTTTGCCCCTGCTGCAGCCACCGCTCACCCACCTGGCAGCCGCGGGCGTCCCTCGGGATGCTGCAGTGCCGCGCCTGCGCCGCGAACGCGTCCTCGGCCCGGAGCGTGGAGCTGGCACTGCCGGGCACGGGGCTGGTGGATGCACGGGGCAGGATCACATCGTAGGGACCTTCACTCTGAGGGACAGGCACGGGGGTGGAAGGTCACAGCACCGGGAACGCCCCAACCCCATGGGAAGGCTTGGAAGGTCCCCACCCCGTTAGAGCAGCCATTGGGACACAGGGGCGACAGGAGCACCCACACCCTGTCCCCCATTCCTGTCATTCCTGGCAGGATGTGGCCACCCCTGGTGTCACACTCACCATCCCCTTGTGCATCAGAGCCATCTCGGTGGGCTGGTAGACACTGGTCAGCAGCTGCCCGTTGTAGCCACTGTATGGGGACACCGGCTTCTTGGCTGCCGAGACACGGGGACAGTCACCATGGAGCCAGTGCCACCCCACTGGGGCTCCCCGTACCTCGTTAGCAGGTTTAACGAGCTGAATCAGCAGCTGCCTGCCTTTCCCGCGGGACACTCCTGTCCCCAGGGATGGCATCGCTGCTGCCTGCCCCTGGCTTGTTATTGCAGGGTCTCTCGGGCGCAGGTGCTGCCCAGGGGACCCTCCCTCCCCCGTGGGGAGCAGACACCTGGCACACCCGCCCACGGTCCCCACCGGGACTGTCACCACCCTGTGTTATTGCAGGGCCTCGTGGGCCCGGGGCGGAGGGGCAGGAGCCGCGGGCACCCCATGCCGGGGAGGGAGGGAGGGAGGGAAGGAAGGAGCTCCCTGTGGCTGCTGGGCTCAGCCCAAACTGGTACACCCAGCCCGGCCAGTTCTGGGGAGCCACAACAGCAGCAGGCGCCAGCACCGGGCAGGTCACTGCCAGACGTCTCGTCACCCACCCTCCACTGCCATCCCCGGTGGGGACATCCCCAGGGTCCCCAGCAGGATGGTGCCCACCCTGCCACGGGGTGAGAATGTCCCTGGCGCCTACCAAAGGACGGCTCATCCATGGAGAAGGCCTTGTTCTCCACGAACATGCTCTGCGACTTGTGCTCCTTGAGGATGGTCTCGTAGCCCACCCCCCGCGTGGGGTAGCCGTCGTCCTCGAAGGGCTGCTCGGGGCTGCGCCGCGTCACGTGCGTCACCTCGGGGACGGCGTAGAGCAGCAGGAAGGCGGCGGCGTTGCACACCAGCGCGATGGCCAGCGTGGGGTCGTCCCAGCCGGGCGCGCGGCCGGCACGCCGGTTCCCGTACAGGTACATGACGGTCCACGCCAGCCAGATGGCCGCCGACAGCCCGGTGGTGGCCAGGATGAAGGCGCCGTGCTTGCGCCAGCGGCCGTAGCGGCCGCAGAGCGCGGGCCAGGCGGCGCCGAAGGCGGCCACCAGCAGGGCCATGACGTAGATGAGCGCCATGACGAAGTCGGCGCCCGCCAGCTGGCAGGGATCCGCGGGGCCGCCCTCGTGCCGCGCCACCGTGATGAGGAGCCACTCGGCGTTGATGATGACCTCGACCGAGGCCAGGGACAGGGCGGCCGCCAGCGTCACCCAGCCCCGCGGGGCTCGGTTGCGCCGCGCCAGGAAGTTGAGGGCCACGGCGTGGGCCAGCAGGCAGGAGAAGCAGATGGCGAAGAGGACGCCGAAGAGGAAGCGGCGCGAGGTGCAGGTGGAGAAATCCGGCCCCACGATGAAGTCGAAGGTCAGGCAGAAGAGGCCGAAGGTGCCCAGAAGGAAGAAGACCTGCGTGGCCACCAGGCTCTTCTTCTGGTGGTCCTGCACGAAGGGCAGGCTGGCCACCAGCACGATGGTGAGCACGAAGGTGGTCACCACGCCCAGGCTGGCCACCGCTTCCACGCCGATGCCCCAGCCCGCAGAGAGGTCACAGAGGTTGTAGTAGAGGGAGGAGAGGTCGTGGCCGCAGCCCGGGGGCGCCGTGGGCTGAGCGGTGGCCGTGGGCAGCAGGGCCAGCAGCACGGCCGTGGTGCCCATCCTGCTCCGTGGCATCCAGGGACCCTGTGGGACACAGCAGGGTCAGGGCACAGGGGATGGGGATCAGCTCCCAGCTCAGAGCATCCCTGCCTGTGGTCCCCACTGGGCATGATCCCATGGTGAGCAGTGGGGTCCTCTGCCCTGCTGGCACAACTGACCTCAGCCAACATGGCCATGGAGCTCCAGATGGGACAGGGAGCCACATTGGCTCCTTGCCTGGAGTGGGTGACAGCTGAGGAGAGGCTCAGCCCCTCTGTGCCCCATATGATCCCTCCCAGCATGTGAATTCTCTGGGAATTCTCCTGATCCCTTCCTCCAGTGTCAGGAGCAGCACCGTGCCTGATGTCTTCCCGGGAACAACAAACGTGGGCCCAGCCCAGGTGGCAGAGGGGATACTGGGGGACAGACCTGTCCCCTTGCCTTGTCCCTGCGTGCCACCACATTCCCCTTTCCACTTCTTCCGTCCCACTTCCCTCTGGCTTTGGGCACCGGCCCAGTGCAGGTCGCACGTCCAGCCTGCTGGCACGTAGGCAGCCGCAGCCTGGCACGGCACGGCACGGCACAGCATGGCACGGCACATCCGTCCCTGTCCCCACCGTTGTCACCCCGTTCCTGCCACCTCACGTTGGGCACGGGGAAGAGGAGGCAGCGAGGAAGCCGCAGCCTCACTGCTGGGGGAGGAACCCGGGAGGAGACCCCAGCAAGGACCTGCCGGGGCCGGGACCCCCGGTGCCCCGAGGGTCACCCCGAACCGGGCACTCCCCAGCCCCGAGAGGGACAGGGACCCCAGCACCGCGCTGGGACCGAGTCCCCGTGCCCGCGGGTTCCAGCAGCTCCGCCACCTCCGGTTCCCAGCGCGTTCCCCAGCCCGGTTTCCCGTCCCCCTCCAGCCCGGTACCCCCGCATCCTCCGCCCGGTTCCCCCGCGCCCCCGGTGGCTGCACCCGCGTCCCGAGTTCTGCTCCTCCTGCAGCCCCGCCCGGTTCCTCTCATCGCCCGTGGGCTTCCCCCGCTCCCCCGGCCCGGTGCCGCCGCCGCCGCCGCGCTCCCGTCGCGCTTCCCCTGCCCCTCCGCCGGTCCCCCCAGCCCCGTCCTCCCGCACACCCACCCCGCACAGTCCCGGTGCTCCCCGGCGCTTCCCGGCGCTCCCGCCGGGTCCTGGCCCCGAAACTCCGCCGGAGCCGCCCCCAAATCCGCGGCCGGAGGAGCTGCGGGGGCGGGCGGCTCTCGGTGCCGGTCCCGGTCCCTTCCCGTCGGCGTTGCCGGTGCCCCCCGGTCCCGCAGCGCTCGCCCCGCAGCCCGCCCCGCTCACCGGCCGCGGCCCCCGGTGCCCGGCGCTCCGCTGCCCCCGTGCCGAGCCCCGCCAGCCCCGGGGCCGCCGCACCGTGCGCCTGCCCGGCCCGGCCCGGCCCCTCCCCGAGGTGCGGCTCAGCCCCGGGAGCGCGAGTGGGGCCGGCCGGGACCTGCCCCGCCGCACCGGGCGGGGACACCGCGGTGCCGCACCGGCGGGGCTCCGCACCGGGGCACGGACGGGGAAAGAACCCGCGGAACGGGGGGAGCCCACCTGGGTATCGGTGTGATGGGTCTGGGGGGCTCTGCCATGGGTGTGATGGGTCTGGGGGGCTCAGTCATTGGTATGATGGGTCTGGGGGCTCAGCCATGGGTGTGATTGATGGGTCTGGGGGGCGGAACGGGGGCAGCCCACCTGGGCATCGGTGTGATGGGTCTGGGGGGCCCAGCCATGGGTGTGATGGGTCTGGGGGCTCTGCCATGGGTGTGATGGGTCTGGGGGGCCCAGCCATGGGTGTGATGGGTCTGGGGGCTCAGCCATGGGTGTGATGGGTCTGGGGGGCCCAGCCATGGGTGTGATGGGTCTGGGGGGCTCAGTCATTGGTATGATGGGTCTGGGGGGCTCAGTCATTGGTATGATGGGTCTGGGGGGCTCAGCCATGGGTGTGATGGGTCTGGGGGCTCAGCCATGGGTGTGATGGGTCTGGGGGGCTCAGTCATTGGTATGATGGGTCTGGGGGGCTCAGTCATTGGTATGATGGGTCTGGGGGGCTCAGTCATTGGTATGATGGGTCTGGGGGCTCAGCCATGGGTGTGATGGGTCTGAGAGGCCCAGCCATGGGTGTGATGGGTCTGGGGGTCGCAGCCATGCGTGTGATGGGTCTGAGGGGCCCAGCCATGGGTGTGATGGGTCTGGGGGTCGCAGCCATGGGTATGATGGGTCTGGGGGGCCCAGCCATCGGTGTGATGGGTCTGGGGGCTCAGTCATTGGTATGATGGGTCTGGGGGCTCAGCCATGGGTGTGATGGGTCTGGGGGGCCCAGCCATGGGTATGATGGGTCTGGGGGGCTCAGTCATTGGTATGATGGGTCTGGGGGGCTCTGCCATGGGTGTGATGGGTCTGGGGGTCGCAGCCTGGCCCCGCTGAGCGCTGCACAGCAGGAAGGACCCTCAGGGGACAAGGGACGCAGAGCGGGGTCTGTGTCACCCAGCCGGGATCGCCCAGCCCCGGTGGGCTCGGGGAGTGGCGCTCCACAGGCGGCCCCACCGTCCGTGCAAGGATTCTCCGGCCTGGAGGGGCCTCCCGGAGGAATGTCAGCTGATGGATAAAGCCGGAGCCCTTGGCAGGGCAGCAGGGCCCAGAAAAGCCCAGAAAACCCCAGAAAGGCCCTTTCTGCAGAGGGTCAGGGACCTGGGCAGCCCCAGCCCGGGCACGGGCAGGGTTTGGTGGTCCCTGTGCCCACGGGGGTGGTCGCCACCCTGGAGTTGGGATGGGCATTTCACAATGACCCCATTCATCCCTGCGGATGGGGAAAAGCCCCGGGAGATTTGGGGCACCCCGGGGCCCCGCCAGCCCTGGGAGAGGTTTCCAGGCAGGAGCTGCTATTTCGGGAGGGTGAAGCAAGAGGGTGAAGGATGCAGAGGAAAGTTCACCGTGCCTCCGGCGGGGCCTGCCCCGATCCGGGCCGGGATGGAAACAATCCGGGCAGAAAGGGCAGCGGAGCCTCCAGCGGCAGGACCGGCTCCCACCGGAACCGGCGGCGGGACCGGCGCCCGCCGGAGCCCCCGGGGACAGGACGGCGTGTCCGGGCTTAGACTGCGGCACCGCCACCCTCCCGCCCTCCTCCTGAGGCTCATTCGGCTCCGGGATGGTGTTCGGGATGGGATCGGGGCAGGGCAGGCGGGGGGGGCTCTGCAGCGGCCCTCGTGCCTCAGTTTCCCCAGGGGTTTGTTCCCCGGATCGGGCAGCGCTCGCTGTGCGGGAAAGGCTCGGCCCTGGCTAAGCGGAGCCGGGAGCGGAGGCCGCTCGTCCTGCCGCCCCCACCCCGCAGCCCGGCCTCTCCGCCGGCTGCTTCCTTCCGCCGGAGGCTTTCCCGCTGCTGACTCAGCACAGACCCCCGTGACCCCCGCAGGGGCCGCCGGCGGGCGCCCGTCCCGTCCCGTCCCGTCCCGTCCCGCCGAGGCTGCCCCCGGCGCTCGCTGTCCCCGTCCTTGGCGGGTGATTCCCTCACCCCCTTACCATGGGAACCCCCCATTCCCCCACGGGGGGCGATTGCAGCCCCCTCCCCACGGAGACCCTCGTGTTCCACCCCTTGCGGGCGTTTTCTGCTCCCCGTTCCCAGCGGGACCTGCCCGCGTTTCCAGCCCAGCTCCCGGCGGGTCCCGCAGAAAATCCCCGCCAGGCTGCGGGGTCACTGCGGGTGATGCCCACCCTGTGCCACCCTCGGGTTCCTCTCGGGGTGCCCGGCCCCCAACTCCGGGCACGGGCAGAGGCCGATCCTGGCTGGGGTGGGTTTGGAGCCGCGATACCAGCGCTGGAACTGGGCAGAACTGGGCAGAACTGGGCAGAGCTGGTCCTTCCAGCACTGGGGCCACACCGGGGGGCTGCGCTGTCGCTCAGCACCGCACCTGGAGCCCGGCCAGGCTCTGTCCGAAAACATCAGCACGCATTTTTTCCAGGCTTACCTTTCCTCGGGAGCCGCAGGGACGGGCGGCGGGCACGGCTGGCACGGCGGGCACGGCGGGCTGAGCCCCGGCTCCCCTCGGCAAGGAGCCGCACCGGGGGTCGCCGCCGCCCTCCCGGAGCCTCCCGCCGCTCCGGCCGGGGCTCGGAGCCGTTCCCAGCGGAGCCCCTCGCTCCGGCGGACGCCGTCAGCACATTTCCACCTCCTTTGCCAAGTCAATACGCACCGGTTGGCACAGGGGGGCCGCCGGCGATCGGGGGGGCCCGTGGCAATCCCGGAGCTCCCGCCGAGGGTTCCCGAGGCTGCCGAGCCCCCCGGGCCGCGGCCCCTCAGCCCCTGCCCGGCTCGGGTTAATAACTAATCCCTTCCCGCTCCTGCTCTCCTCACGTGCCAGAATTAATGGAGCGAGAACCTCCCAGGTACCTCCCGCGCCACCGGCTCGGGTTTAACCCTGTCCCCCCGTAGGGATCCGGCCTGGGACGAGGTGACATCCCCGGAGGGATCTGTCCAACCCGGAGAATGACCCGGGCGCAGGGTGGGTCCGTGGGGTGTCAGCCCCACACCCTGGGGGCAAAGCTGCGCCCCATCCCACCCCACAGCGGGCACAGCCAGGCTCGGCGTGGGCAGAGGCTCTGGGGGGATTTGGGGCGGTCTCTGTGCCCTGCCAGGAGCCAGCTGAGGTCCCGATCCCCCCGGGCACCCCCTGGCTCTGTCCTGCCCCCGTCTCGGGAATGCGGGCGGAATGCTGGACGGTTTTGGGGGATTACGTTAAGGACCTCAGGGGGAATTAGGGTGGCGGCGGGGCTGGTTTGGGGAGCTGGGGGTGCCAGCTGCCTGCCCCGTCAGTGCCAGCTCCGCAGTGTCCCATCCCTGCCCTCTGCCGGCTGCTGGGGACAGGCTGGCCCGGCACGGCCGCTCCTCCAGCGTCACACCAGTTTGGCACTGGTGTCACTGGGAGGGCAGCCCTGGGTGTGCCCGATGCAGGGGGCATTGCCCGGGGGCCGCAGCCAGGGGGGTTAATGGGTGGGGGCCGGGAGCTGTGACCTTACCGTGTGTGCAGACCCCATCGCAGCGAGCAGACCCTGTGGGTGCTCCCCCAGCACTCCCGGGCACGGGGCAGGGGCACCGGGGCGGGCAGGACAGAGGGACCCCGTGCCAGAGATGCTGCAGCAGGATGCCTCCGTTCCAGCTGCCCCAGGGAGCCGGACCCAGCCAGAGCTTTGGTCTCAGCACGGCAGTTTATGGAGTGGCACCCAGGGAGGGCACCATGTCCTTGTCAGGGCTCACAGGTGCTCATTTGTGCCCTCCACCCCTCACCATGGGCAGCCCTGGGCTCCCCAGGACCCTCGGTGCCACTGGGCTGGGCATGTCCTGGATGAGATCCCTGGATGAGTTCCCTGGATGAGCTGAGCTCCCTGGATGAACTGAGCTCCCTGGATGAGTTCCAGCGTTGTGCCAGGGGCTGAGCATGGGCAGGGCCGAGCTGCCCACCCTGGGCTGCTGCTGCCAGGCAGGCACCACGGCATCCCCAAATGAGTGTCTGGTCACAATCCCCTCCTCCTGCCACCCCCAGCAGCATAACCCCAGCTCCATGGACGGGGTGAGGGTCTCCCCGCTCCTGGTGCCATCCATGGGGCTGGGTGGGCATTGCCAGCTGGGCGCCGCCATGGCTCAGAGCGTGGTGCTGCCCAGCAGTTTCAGCGGTTCCAGCCCCGGGGGTGGGAAGGGTGGGCAGCGGGCGCTGCCACGGCGAGGGGCTGCCCGCGGCTGCCCCCGCAGCACCTCGCCCACGGCGCGCCGGAAGGTGCTGCTGACAAAGCCGTAGAGGAAGAAGTTGAGGGAGGTGTTGAGCATGGCCACCATGTTGGCCACGTCCAAGGCCAGGTGCACGCGCCAGTCCCTCCTGACCGAGGCCACGTACAGGTGGCACATGGTGACGACGGCGCGGGGAGCCCAGAGCACGACGAAGGCGGCGGTGACGGCCAGCAGCAGCGCCGCGGCCTTGCCGCCCCCCGCGCGCCTCCGCCGCCGCAGCTTGCGGACGATGGCCGAGTTGGCGGCCAGGAAGATGCTGCAGGGCAGGAAATAGATGGCGACGCAGTGCAGCCACTTGAGCGCCGTGTCCAGCGCCGTGGGGGGGTCGGCGTCGCGCCACATGTCCAGCCACCAGTAGAAGGGGACGCCGGTGGCCAGCGCGGCGGCGAAGACGGCGGCGATGATGCGGCGGGTGCGGCGCGGGTAGGACACGGCGCGGTAGCGCAGAGGGTGGCACAGGGCCACGTAGCGGTCCACGGTCAGCAGCACGGTGACCCAGGTGGACGCGTGGTTGGCCGTGAACTCCAGCACGGTGACGGTGTGGATGAAGGCGCCGGGCACCGCCCGCGCCAGGATGGCCGTCTGCAGGATGAAGCCCACGAAGATGATGAAGACCTGGGTGAGGATGTCGGAGGTGGTCAGGGCCAGCAGGTACCAGTAGGACGATTTCTTGGTCCTGGTGGCCAGGCGGGACAGGGCCACGGCGGTCAGGATGTTCGCTGCGGGGAGGGGAGCGTTGGTTGAGGTGAGATCCGGGGGTTCACAGCCCCCCCTGCAGCACCCGGACCCCAGGGCTGCCCAGGCTGCAGCTGAGGGGAGCTATAAATATCCCAGTGCCGTGGGGATTTGCTGGGCTGATTAATCTCTTCCGTGTGCCAGCCCAAGCGACGCAAATGCCATCTGTCCCCGTGGCGTGGCACCTGCCCCGGGCCGGGCAGCACAGCCGGGCACCGGGGCCAGGTCTGAGCCTGGAGGGGAGCAGGTAAAGCCCCTCCATCCCGAGGGTTTTTCATTCCAGCCCCCCAGCCCCCTCAGCCCCCTCACCTGGCAGCCCCAGCCCCAGCAGGACGCTGTAGTACACGATGGGCACGATGCCAACCAGGCAGGGGGAGCGCTCCAGCTCCGGCTCTGGCAGTGCCCACGACGCCGCCGTGCTGTTGGGCACTGGCACCGTCATCTTCCACCACAAACCGGCTGTGAGGAGACACAGGAGCACCAGGGGCATCAGATCCTGATGGCACCCGGGGGGAGGTCAGCTGTGACATGGGAGAGGGGGCCTGGGGACAGGGACCATGGCCTGGGTGTCCCTGATGTGGCTGGATCCCAGATCTGGCAGACCTGGGGCTGCTGCACCCATGGGAGGCAGTGCATCCCAAACCCCCTGTGCCATGTCCCAGAAGAGCCCCCGCTGCCAGAGCTGCTCCTTCTTTACCCCTCAGCCCCGTTTTTGTAGAAAACCGGATTAAAACATCATGTTCTGGGGCAGCTGCCAGCAGAGGGAGCCTCTGGCGCCCAGCCCGGGCTGGGTGCCACCCGACGGCTCCCAGTGGTGGCAGAGAGGACCCAGAGGTGCCGATGGGTGGTCTTAGTGGTGCCAAGTGTGGGGTGGCCATCTCCAGGCTGCCAGCTGGGTCCTTTTCCAGCTCCTCAGGCTGGGGCAGCGGAGCTGGAGGAGCCCTGCCCATGGCCCCGCCCGGATCCGGATCCTGATCCGTATCCGCATCCTTATCTGTGCCCCATTCCTGCCCCGGTCCCTGCCCCATCTGTGCCCCATCCCTGCCCTATCTGTGCCCCATCTGTGCCCCATCCCTGTCCCGGTCCCTGCCCCATCTGTGCCCCATTCCTGTCCCGGTCCCTGCCCCATCTGTGCCCCATCCCTGCCCTATCTGTGCCCCATCCCTGCCCTGCTCCTTGCCCCATCTGTGCCCCATCCCTGCCCTGCTCCCTGCCCCATCTGTGCCCCATCCCTGCCCTGCTCCTTGCCCCATCTGTGCCCCATCCCTGCCCTATCTGTGCCCCATCTGTGCCCCATCCCTGCCCCGGTCCCTGCCCCATCTGTGCCCCATTCCTGTCCCGGTCCCTGCCCCATCCCAGCCCCATCCCTGCCCTGCTCCTTGCCCCATCTGTGCCCCATCCCTGCCCTGCTCCTTGCCCCATCTGTGCCCCATCCCTGCCCTGCTCCTTGCCCCATCTGTGCCCCATTCCTGTCCCGGTCCCTGCCCCATCCCTCCGCCCTCTCCCCACGCCCGGATCGTGCCCGCGCCGCCCTCGCCCATTCATAAACCACGGAGGCTCCACCCCCTCCTGAGCTCTGCGCTCCTATTGGCTCAGGGGAGCCCGGCTCCACCCAATCGGAGAGGGGATTCTCGGGAGGGGTGAGGCCAGAGCTGAGCGCTGCGTTCTGATTGGTCAGAATCCTCCCCAAATTTGCATCTCATAGGGACCGCCCCCCTCGGTCCCAGCACGGGATGATGGGGGGCGGTCCTGGGATGGGGATTGGGGGTACGGGAAGTCCTGGGGGTCCGGGGATCGGAGGTTGGGGGTGCGGGGGGCCCGGGGGTTGTGGGGTAGTCTTTGGGAGCGGGGGTGTCTTGTGTGTGAGGTGCAAAGGGGGGTCCTGTGCTCAGGGAAGGGGTACGAGGCACCACGCTCCTCCCAGTCCGACCCTGGCCCCAGGGGCACCCCAAATGCCCCTTGTCCCCCTCGATGGCTTCAGGGTCGGGGTTGGAGGGGCGGTCAGGTCTCTCTCCCGTTCCGGGACCCCCAGTGATGGATCTGCTCCCCCAGAAGTGCCCGAGGCGTGTGTGGGATCCCGGGGGTCCCACCTCCCCGACCCTGCAATTCCCGGAACCCCAGCAAGATCCCGAGCGCAGCCCGAGGGAGGAGAAGGGGGGGATGGGGGGAGCCCAGGGGTGCCAATTAACTGCAAATTAGCTCCGGTTCATCAGCAGGAGGTCCCGTCCATCCACGTCCCCCGCGGAACTGAGGCATCGATCGGCTGCAGCTGCTGCTCGAGCGCCTTAACCCTTTCCCAGCCCGATCCCCTTTGTGCTGCTGGGGCGGTGGGATTTCTCTGGGCCCCCTTTGCTCCCCCTGCCCGGGTTCCCGCTCCCCAAACCTGCGGGACAGGGACTGTCACCCCAGTGCCACCCGCCGGGCGTGCAGTGCCACCTTCCCTGGGTACCGTGTTTGCCGGGGACATACCGCGGTCCGTGTGTCCCGGTCAGTGTCCGTGTGTCCCTGCCGGTGTCCGTGTCCTGTGCGGGCTCCGTGTCCCTGCCCGTGTCGCGGTCCCCGCGGGCACCCGCAGCACGGCACAGCCTCCCGGGGCGCGGGGCGCGGGGCGGAGGGAGCGCCGTGGGCAGAGCCGCGGGCTGGGCACGGGGACGTCACCGGCCCTCGGAGGCCGGGAAGGGTCACCGGGGCAGCTCCGGTGGCCGTGACAGAGCTCGTCCCCACCCCAGAGCGGCAGGGATGGCGCTCCGGGGGCAGCTGGGCCGCTGCCGCCTCTGGGGACGGGAGGAGCGGGTGTGCACAGCGTGTGACGCGAGTGCACACGGGCGTGAATCCGTGTGCGCTGCCTGCGTGTCCCTGCCGGGCTCTGCCCAAGTGCCCATTGCCCGTCACCGTGCCTCAGTTTCCCCAGCAGCACGGGGGGGGCCCGCTGTCCCCTGCCGGTCCCTGGGTCCAGCTCCGTCCCTCCGGTGCCCCCCGGCCCGCGGGGCGATGCCCTGGCACTGCCGCCTGGCACAGGTCGCTATGGTGAGCCAACCCTCAGCCGCAATCCCCTCACCGCTCCCTCGCCTCGCCGCACACTGGCAGGTGTCACCCTGTCCCCTGGCGACCTCCAGCACCAGCCCCACGCTGCCCCGTGTCCCCCCACGGCCCCGAGCAGCCCAACACGGGGGTCCCGGGCTGTGGCCGCCGCCCGGGCTGGCACGGTGCCCCTGGAGCGCCGGGCACACGCTCCGCAGGCTGTTGTTTATCAGGCGCTGGTGAAATGAGGCGTCGGAGGAGGCGCTGAGCCGTGAACGGGCTGTGCCGCGGCGGGGCCCGGTCCCCGCGGCCCCACGGTGCAAGGACACCCCCCCGGGCCGGGGGCTCTGCTGGCACCGCGGCTTTGGGGGTCCCCAGGGCTGAGCATCGCCCCCTGCCCGAGCCTGCAAGGGGCCTGGGAGCCGCAGCAGGGCGCCCTGGGGCTGCTCGGTGTCTTGTGCTGAGTGTCCGCGCCCGAGGGTCAGGGACAGATGGCGATGCCACCCCCTCGGCAGCTGCTGCAACATCTGCCCACGCCCAACATCTGGAAGCGTGTCTAAGCCCGTGTTCAGAGGGCCGTGCAGGGCACGGGGCCCCTCGGCAGTGGGTAAGGGGCTGCTGTGCCCTTGCGGGATGTGCTGCTCCTCTGTGGGATGTGTCCCTGCCTGTGTCCTGCTCCTGTGTCCCCACGGGGTCACATCCCCGGTGACATCGGCACCGTCGGCCGACACCCGCCGTCCCTTCCCTGCTCGCCAGCACCGCCCCATCCTGCTGCTGTGCTCTGGGGCTTTGGGGGGCCCCAGCCCCGCGGTGAAGCCCCCCAGGAGGTGTCGGGGCGGGCGGGGGGCCAGGGAGGCCGCACAGGGCGCCCGGGCGGCCTCTTGGCTGCAAAGGCTGGGAAAAGGGCAGGCAGTTCCTGCCGGCAGCGCGGATGCCATGGTGATGGGCCGCTGCCGGCATGAATACCCATGAGCCGGGGGGAGCGGGAGGCCGCCGAGCTGTGCCCTGCATGCAAAGCCCCCGGCACAAAGCGCCGCGGCCGCGCGTGGGCTCCGTGCGGCGGTGCCGGCAGCCCCGGGTCCCGCGCGGCGCCGTCCCCGCTGCGGAGCGCCCGGGGGCGCGGGGCCGGGGCCGGGGGTCCCGGTGGGATGCGGGGGGGCTGGAAGCCGTTCCCGTGGCAACGGCCGGTCCCAGTTTCCACCAATCGATGCGGCGGCGCGGGCCCGCGGGCCGGGAGGGCGCGTGGCCTACATAAGCGGCGGGCGCGCAGCGTGCGCGGCACCCGGCAGATGCGCCTGCGACGCCATGGCCAGGCTGACGGGCACCCGGCCCGCGGGCACCCGCCGCTGGGGCTCTGCCGCCGCCTTCCTCCTCCTCCTCCTCACCGTGCAAGCCGGTAAGGGCGGCCGCGGCGCGGGGGAAGGCGCGGAGGGTCCCCGAGGCGCGGGCAGCGCTGCCCTCGCCGGGTGCCGGGGTGCGGCTCGGCGGCTGATGGAGAGCGGAGCGCGGCTCTCCGCTGCCCTCGGGGTGCCCGAGGGGATGGAAGTGGCTCCTGGGAGTGCTGAGCTCTCGGAGCAGGGTTGTGCTCGCTGGTGGGTACCCCGGGAAGGGCTCCGTGCCGCGGGGTACAGGGCGCCTGCTCCCCTTCCTCATCCCCCGGCCTTAAGCCGGCGCTGGGAAGGGTAATCCGTCGGCAAGACGGGATTTGAGAAGGAAGATGGATTTGAGACAGACGGGGCCAAATTCCTCCTGCGGGAAGGATGCTCGAGGAGCGGGTGGGACTGGTGTCAGGAGGGAGAAGAGGAGAGGAAGGAAAGATCCCAGTGCCCACAGGAGCATGGAGACCCCTGTTCCACACTCCCAGATCCCTCTCCAGTCCCTGTTGGGATCCCAACACAGACCTGAAGTGACACCAGGGCAGCTGGTGACCCCAGGCTGCTCGGGACCCCATTCCTGGCTGCAGGGCAGAGCATGCCTGGCTCCCCACACGCAGGGGCTCTCTGTCCCCCCACGTATCCATCAGGGATGTGAGGGTTCAGGGCAATACCCGGGGCTCCCTCTGCCCACAGCGGGGACGGGATCAGGACAGGCAGACCGGGCTGAGAGCCAGTGCCGCCGGCACCCGGCCATTTCCCAGCACACCCCAGCCTGGGACATGGTGGTCCCAGCCCTTCTGCTGCAGAAAGGCAGTTTTTTGGCTCTGGGGGACACAAATGTCCCCACGTCCTTTGTTCCCCCACACTCCCTTGGCACCGGCAGCCCATTGGCACTGGGGGAGCGGAGGCAGGAGGTGCACAGCACCCGGTAACCCCAGCCCACCTCAATGCCTGGCACTGGGGTGCAGCTCTGGGACGGTCCCATCTCCCCGCAGCCCAAAAAGCCGACTTTAGCGGGGACTCCACGGCGGCCACCATCAACCACTCGCTGACGCTGCTGCAGCGGCTGCAGGAGCTGCTGCAGAACGGCAACGGCAGCGACTCGGTGCTGCGGGTCCGCTCGGCCGCCTCTGACGAGCCCAAGGTGTTCCACACGCACCAGCTGCTGCTCAGCCTCCAGAGCGAGGTCTTCGAGAGCCTCCTGCGCAACCAGAGCGTCGTGACCCTGTACGAGCCGCCCGAGACCGCCGCGCTCTTCGAGAAGTTCATCCGGTGCGTGGGGATGGGGAGGAGAGGAGGGTGCTGCTCTCTTGGGAACCATGGGGAGCTCCATGGGATGGGCATGGCCACAGGGATGCAGCCAAGGATGGGGATGTTCCCTTGGAGCCACAGGGAGCTTGTGGGATGTGCGGTTTGGGAGGGATGTGCGTTTTGGGGGGGATGTGCACTTTGGGAGGGATGCAGCCCGAGAGGGAGGATTCCTCTCAGGATCTCCCAAGAAGGAGAGCCTGTGGGATGAGTGTACTTGGATGGATGCAGCCAAACAAGGTGGGTGCTCCACTTCATGGGATGCAGCCAGAAAAGGAGGATGCTCCGCTGGTGACCATGGAGATCACGTGGAATGGGAAGGGAGCATCCAAGGAGGGGGTGATGCTTCCCTGGAAACCCTGGGGACCCCATGGGGTGGGAATACTCAGTGAAAAGCAGAGACTGCTCCCTTGGGAACCGAGCTGCCAGGGATGGATGTCCCCAACGTCACCACCCCCTGCTCTGCCCCAGGTACCTGTACTGTGGGGGGGTCTCCATCCTGCTGCACCAGGCCATCCCCATGCACCAGCTGGCCAGCAAGTACCGGGTCTGGGGGCTTCAGCGCGGCGTGGCCGAATACATGAGGACCCACCTGGCCAGTGAGTCCAGCCAGGGCCACGTGGTGGGCTGGTACCACTACGCCGTGCGCGTCGGGGACGCGGCGCTGCAGGAGAGCTGCCTGCAGTTCCTGGCCTGGAACCTGTCGGCGGTGCTGGGCAGCGCCGAGTGGGGCTCGGTGAGCGTGGAGCTGCTGCTGCTGCTGCTGGAGCGCTCCGACCTGGTGCTGCACAGCGAGCTGGAGCTCTACACCGCCGTGGAGGGCTGGCTGAGCCGGCGGCAGCCCGAGGCGCCCGTGGCCGAGCGGGTGCTGCGCGCCATCCGCTACCCCATGATCGCGCCCAGCCAGCTGTTCCGGCTGCAGGCGCAGTCGGCCGTGCTGGCGCGGCACCGCGCCGCCGTGCAGGACCTGCTCTTCCAGGCCTTCCAGTTCCACGCCGCCTCCCCGCTCCACTTCGCCAAGTACTTCGACGTCAACTGCAGCATGTTCCTGCCCCGCAACTACCTCGCGCCCAGCTGGGGCTCCCAGTGGGTCATCACCAACCCGGCGCGCGACGACCGCAGCACCAGCTTCCAGACGCAGCTGGGGCCCAGCAGCCACGACGCCGGCAAGAGGGTGACGTGGAACGCGCTCTTCTCGCCGCGCTGGCTGCCCGTCAGCCTGCGCCCCGTCTACTCGGACTCGGTGGCGGGCGCCGTCCAGCCCGTGCGCGTCGAGGACGGGCGCCCGCGCCTCGTCATCACCCCGGCCATGAGCAGCCCCGACTTTGCCGGCGTCAGCTTCCAGAAGACCGTGCTGGTGGGCGTGCGGCAGCAGGGCCGCGTGCTGGTCAAGCATGCCTACAGCTTCCACCAGAGCTCGGACGAGGCCGCCGATTTCCTGGTGCACGCCGACCTGCAGAAACGCACCTCCGAGTACCTCATCGACAACTCCCTGCACCTGCACATCATCATCAAGCCCGTCTACCACTCCCTCATCAAGGTGAAGAAGTAACGAGGTGTAGCTGGGTGCTGCCGTGCTGACCCCAGCACCATGTGGGGAACGCTTGGTCCTGTAGGTAGATGGCGGTCCCCTCGCTGGGGGGCTCCAGGACTGAGCTCTGCACTGCCCACCCCTCCCTGAGTGTTCCCCTGCCATGTCCCCATCGCTGTCCCTGGGGATGGAGGATGCTGGGAGTGCCCCAGACCCATGTAGGGGGTGCAGGAGGTGAAATGTGCAGCCCACGGGCACATCACAGACCCCAGTGGGTGTGGGGATGGGGACAGGGACAGCCCATCCTTCCTGTGAGGCAGCCCCAGGGTCTCTCTGTGTGTGCAGCTGGGTCCACCTCAGGAGCAAACAGAGCTGCCCAGTCTGGGGGTGAGGGGCCCATCAGCCTCCCCCAGTGGAGGAGGGTTGGGGGACACTGTCCCCACTGGCGGTGGCAGCTGCCCCATCCCTGTCCAGGTACCCCCACCCCTTTCCTAATAAAGCAGAAAATGAGTGTGGGACGTGTGGGGCATCTTTGGGGTGACGCTGCTCCCCAGCCCAGCTCCTTCTGATGGAACTCCTGGGAAGGAGAGCACCCATCCAGGCATGGATGCATTTCCCTGTGTAGATGCGGGTCCCTGCTTGGTGTGGGTTTGGGGAGTGATGGCCCCTGAACCTTGTCCTGGCACTGCTCACCCACGGGTGGGTTCAGCCCCTGAGCAGAGCCTGGGGAAGGGTCCTGCTGGGGGCTCCCCCTCAGCCCACAGAGAGCCACCCGTGTGATGTCCCCATCGCTGTGACAGTGCTGCTGGCAGCTCGTTAATGATTAATTAAGGGGGTGAGGAGTCGGGGTGGCTGCCAGCTCTACCAGCAGGGCTGTGTTTACCCAGTACTGATAACCCAGCCCTGGGCTGCTCCTGTGGGGACACAGAGCCCAGAGGGGACTGGGGCCCCAGCTGCCACCAGCCACCCTGCTGTGCCCTGCTGCATGGCCCGGGGACACTGAGGGACACCCTGTGCTGCTGTGGCTGCTTGGCTGTGCTCAGCCACTGGCTTTGAGTGTCCTGGGCCAAGGAAAGGACAGGAGGAGCAGGAGGACGAGACTTTCCCACTCTCTGCTCGACCCTGCTGTGACAAAAGAGGAAATGTGACGTGGAAAGCACAGGTTTATTCACACCAAAGGAAATAAGGATGCAAAGGCCAGGGAGCAGCTGTGGGGTCAGGGTCCTCCACTTGCCACCCCAGGAGGGCAGAGAGCCCAGGAGAGCTGCCTGGCCTGGGGACAGTGGCTCTGTCCCTGCAGCAGCTCTGGCATGGAGGGGACAGGAAGGTGCAGCCGGAGCACACTGACCTTGGCATCCTCCTCCTCCTCCTGCTAGCTTTGCTCCTCTGCAGCTGCCTCCTCCTCTTCATCCTGACAGACAGAGGTTCACCCTGAGGTTCACCCTGTGCCCTGCCCTTGCTGGGGTCCCTGCCGTGGTGGCCAGGCCGTCCCATCCCCGTTACCTCTCCGGGCGCTTCCAGGCCTCTCCTCCGCCGCTCTGCCTTGATGCTGGCGAGGAAATCTTCTCGGGCCTGCTGGAAGGTCTGCACTGCATCCTCCTGCTGCTCGGGCTGGGCCCGCAGCTGCTCCTGCTCCCGCAGCAGCCGCTCCTTGTACTTGTCCTGCAGGACCTTCTCCCGCCTGGCCTCCCGCTCGAACATCTGGGGGCGCATGTGGGGGCACATGTGGGGGCACAGGGGACCCTGTGACACGGCTGGGGACAGCACAGGGCTGCAGGCAGAGGGGGCACATACCGTGGAGGTCAGGGTCTTCTCGTTCTTGCGGATGGTGCAGAGCCCCGGGGAGAGCTCCAGGAGGGAGACATTGCCCATCTTGGTGGCACAGCTGACGATGCGCCCGTTGTCCTGTGAGCACAGGCTGAGCAGGGGATCGTTGGACACCTGGGGACACGTGGCGGGTGACACTCGGCCCTGGGGTGATGTGAGGGTCCCAGAGGTGCTGGGGACCCACCTTGACGCTGAGGGAAGGCTCCTTCTGGTGGAAGAGGATGTCCCAGATGTCCAGGACGCCGTCTGACCGGACGGTGAAGAACACGGCCGGCTTCACGGGGCTCCAGCACGTGTTCATCAGGTAGGAGCTGTGGTACCTTCCAGCAGAGCCAGCCCTCAGCCACGCTGGCACTGCCCTGCCTCGGGCACAGCCCAGGGCTGACCAGACCCCACTGCCACCCGCCCTGGGGATGGTTTCTGGCCGACTAAAGGCCCTCTAGTACTTCTCTAAAGGAGACCTACCTGGTCTCCATAATTGAGGATGAATCCATGAGCTCCTCGGTCCAGATCCGAGCAGTCCAGTCACCAACTGACAGGAAGACTTTGGGGAAGAAGGGGTTCCTGGTCACCCTGTAGACAGCTCCAATGTGGCTTCTGAAGATGTTGGCGATTTTCTCAGGTGGTGTCTTGGCATCACGATTGCAGGAGATGATGATGCCCTGCTCTGTGCCCACCAGGAACTTGGTGGGCTGGGGGTGGGAGCAGGAGGGTGCAGCTGTCAGCAGGATGGAGACCCCACGGTGTGGGAGGCAGCAGGGGATGCTGCTGCAGCCAGAACCCTGGAACCCACCACCATGGGGGGGGTTTAGGGACTGAGACTCCTGGGCTGGGCTCCCCCTCATGCCCAGGTTGGAGTGTGGGCGGTGGGCACAGGGACACTGACCAGGACGGGTGCAAAGTCCAGGGAGCTGGCACCCAGAGCGTCCTTCAGCTGATCTTGCCGGCTGATGTCCAACACCAGTCTCTCGCTGGGCTGTGACAGCTTGCGGATGTCCCACCACAGCACCTGCGGGGACAAGGTGTGGCAGGGGCTCTGGGGCTGCTCCCAGCACGGTCAGAGGTGCTGGCAGTCCTGCAGCTGCCCCGTGCCAGCCTGGCAGAGCTGGATCTTGTGCTGCTGAGGGGCAGGGCAGGCACAGGAAGCTCTCCCAGGAGCCCTGAGGAGCCCCTTGCCCTGCTGCAGCCCCTCACCTGTCCGTCAGTGGAGCCTGAGAAGCACTCGGTGCCCGTTCGGGAGGGCAGCCAGTACGCCCCATACACGGGGTCCCTGTGGCTGAACTCCACAGGGGTCATCTCCATGGGCAGCCCCCCTTTCCTGGTGTCCCAATACACTGGGGAGGGAAAGAGAAACCTGTGCCCAGCTCCTTTCCTTGTCATGATTCCCCCACTGTCCAAGCTGGAACAGGGAGCAAACCTCACCCAGTGCTTCCCAGAGATCATCCAGGGTGGTGGGAGAGGTGGGAGCACAGCACCCATCCTGCTCATCCCCTAGATCCATCCATCCATCCATCCATCCATCCATCCATCCATCCATCCATCCATCCATCCATCCATCCATCCATCCATCCATCCATCCATCCTTGACACGATGTCCTCCCCTCCCCGAGTGCCCGCTCAGGTGGGCACACCCCTACCCACAGGTAAATGCCAGGGCTCCTCCTGCTCTCCCAGAGGCAGCACAGGTCCTGGCAGAGAGGCAGGGCTGGAGCCAGCCTGGAGCAGAGTTCACCCCTCACCTATCTGCCCGTTGTAGCAGCCTCCCAGCATGTGATACCAGTCCTTGGAATTGTACTCCAGGGTCACCACAGGGGACGAGGGCTTGAGGGTGAGCTCTGGGGCGTAGGGTTTTTCTACAAGGAGGGATGAGTGAAAAGCAAAGGGTGAAGCCCCCAAAATTAGCCCCCAGCCCCTCCTGCTGTCCCCACCCCGTTCCCTGACACAGCTGTGCAGGAGGAGGTGCCCATGTCACCAGGAGCTAGCCTGGGGACAGACCCTCAATACACAAATCTGCATCCCCACCCTTCTTTTTGTCCTTTTCTCTCCAAAACACACCAGGTGTGAGGCAGGCTTGGACAAATCTCACCCTGGGCTCCTGCTGCCTCTTTCTTCCTTCATTACCAGCTGAACCTCACCAACACCAGCCCCTCATGTGAGGCTCTGCTGCCTGGCAGGCTGGGGAACCATGGAGGGTGATTTCAGTGCTCATTTCCCCCCTCCCAGCTCCCATTTCTCCTGGTTCTGCACTGGGGCTCCCCCAGTGACCCTCCCTGGGGTGCTGCCATCCTCATCCCACTCTCTGAGACACAAAGTGCTCCATCCCCTGTCCCCTGGTGGGTTTGGCCTGGCCCTTACCCACATCCCAGACGTAGGAATCAGAGTTCAGGTTCCTGCTCTCCTGGAAGTCCAGGCTGCAATAAGCCACGGCCACGGCCCTGTTGCTGTCGGGGTGCCAGGAGAGGTGCGTGCACATCCTCCTGGGGTTGTTGGGGTCCCTTTGGGGTGACACACCAGCCAAAACGGGTCAGTTTGCAAATGCCTGGGATGAGCATCTCCCACAGGCAACTCTGGGAACCACAAGGAAACCAATCTGCAGCCCTCAAGCCTTGAGTGCAGGAAATGATTCTCCTGAGGGGTCGGGCGGGGGGAGAAGAGTTGATGATTTCATCCTCTTTCCAGTCATACCTTTCTAAAAATCCAATTATCTTACTGGATCTGACTCCTAAACACCCCTGATGTGGAAATTAACCTTTGAGGCACCAAGAGCAAGGAGGAAAATCCAAAAGCACCATCAGGAGATGCTCAGAGCTGGGTCTGACCCTGGTTCCACCCCCCAAATCCCCTGGGCAGGGAGGGAGTGGTGGGGCAGGGAGGGTTCAGGTCTGTGGGGCTCTCCGCTCACAAACTGCACCAGAACCACCCCAAACGCACTGGAATTGAACTCCTAATGTTCTCCTGTTTTTTGTGAAGGTGGTTTGACCCCACTGAGGCTCTGGTGAGTCCCCCCAGCTGTGCTACCTGATGACACAGATGATTTTGGCTGAGGGATGCTCCTCATCCTCGTCTTCCTCCTCTTCCTCCTCAAAATATTCCTCGTAGATGTCAATGGTGTTGTTCTGCTTGATGTAGTGCTCCACCACCTGCAGGGACAGCAGGGCTGTGGCTCTGGGGGGCCCTGGGGGGCTCAGGGGGTTTGGGAGGAGCAGGGCAGGCTCTTACGAAGCCGAGGCGCTGGATAGTCTTGGTGTAGACCTCTTCCCTCTCCACCTCCTCCCGGTAGCGCGTGGTCAGCTCCTGGTTCTTGGGGTCCACGTGCTTGGGCCAGCCACCCTCCACGTGGTTCACACCCCGGATGGTCACCTGTGACCGCTCCGTGTTCACCTGGACATGGGGACACGGGGGGGACACAGGCCCTGAGCCCAAAATCTGCCCATCACACCATCCATCCATCCATGGATTCCATCCATCATCCATCCATCCATCCATCCATCCATCCATGGATTCCATCCATCCATCCATCCATCCATCCATCCATCCATCCATCCATCCATCCATCCATCCACGGATTCCATCCATCATCCATCCATCCATCCATGGATTCCATCCCTCATCCATCCATCCATCCATCCATGGATTCCATCCCTCATCCATCCATCCATCCATCCATCCATCCATCCATCCATCCATCCATCCATCCATCCATCCATCCATCCATCCATCATCCATCCATGGATTCCATCCATCCATCCATCCATCCATCCATCCATCCATCCATCCATGGATTCCATCCCTCATCCATCCATCCATCCATCCATGGATTCCATCCCTCATCCATCCATCCATCCATCCATCCATCCATCCATCCATCCATCCATCCATCCATCCATCCATCCATCATCCATCCATGGATTCCATCCATCCATCCATCATCCATCCATCCATCATCATCCATCCATGGATTCCATCCATCCATCCATCATCCATCCATCATTCATCTTCCATCCATCCATCATCCATCCATCCATCCATCCATCCATCCATCCATCCATCCATCCATCCATCCATCCATCCATCCCCCCTGAGATGTCCCCTCTTCCCTGTGAGGGGGTGTCCCTGTACCTCATGCCCTGCCAGGACAGGACCCTCCTGCACCGCGAAGTCCACGGGGTCCTGGGGGATGAAGTCTTCGGCCAGGGCAGGGTCGGGTGGGATGTTCACGGTGACCTCGGCCAGGAGGTCTGAGAAGACGCAGGGGCGGCCGAACTCGCTGCGCTTCCGCGAGTACTCGTACTTGATCTCCATGGTGGGAGGGGATGGAAAGGATGGCGGCACCAGGGACAGAGGGCAGGGCCTCCAAGGGAACCCCAAAAAGCACGGGGGGCCTCAGGGATGGAGAGCTCCAATGGGGATGGAGGGCCTTGGGGAAGCCCAAAAGGAAACAGAGGCCTCAGGGTGGAGGAGAGAGTTCCAAAGGACAGGGGGAAGTGATGAGAGGATCCCAACAGGGAGTGGGGGGCTCTGAGAGGATCCCAACAGGGAGTGGGGGGCTCTGAGAGGATCCCAACAGGGAGTGGGGGGCTCTGAGAGGATCCCAACAGGGAGTGGGGTTCTCAGGGATGGAGAGCGGGATCTCGGCAAGCTCCAAAAGGAGAGAGGGTTTCAGGGATGAAAGAAAAGGAAAAAAGGAATGGGAGCCTCAAGGAGACCCAAATGTGAACAGAGAGCCTGGAGAGGGAGGATGCTGAAAGAGACGGGGAACCCTAAAAGGAAATGGGGTCTCGGATGAAGGACCCCAAAAGGGAGAGGGGACCCTCCAGAGCCCCAGAAGACTGTGTAGGCCTTGAGAATGTCCCAAAAGGGAACAAGAAGCTCAGAGAGTCCCAGACGATCCCAAAGGGAACAGGAACCTCGGCAAAGCCCAAACGGGAGCAGGGATCCCATGCAGGGAGGACCTTGAGAGGGCCTCAAAGGGCAGCAGGAGCCTCAGGGAGCCCCAGAGCGGAGCTGAGCCACAGGCACGGAGTGAGGAAGCGCCCAGGGTGAGCACGGAGCCCGCGGAGGCCCCGGGACCCCGGTGCGGCCTGGTCCCGTCCCGCTCCCGGGGAGCCCTGACCGGGGACGCGTTGCCGTTGCCAGGCAACGGCCTGAACCACGTCACGTGATGCCGACCTAACCATAATGGCGGCGGCGTCACGTGACCGCCGCCATGTTGGGAAGGTCAACTCAAAACTGCCCCAAACACTGAATTAAACACCCAAAAAATCACTATCAACCCCCAAAAAACCCGCACGGGAGACAGTAATTTAGTCCAAGTTTTTATTATCTTTCCTCCCAAAAGGGCACAAACAAATCCAGCCGGACTCCAGCCCCCAGCTGGAGCCCTTTGGTTAGTTCACATGCGGTTACAACAGCTCTTCTACCAGTACCGTTACATGGAAACGTTAAAAGCAAAAGAAATAAAAAAATCCCTCGGGATATTCCCCAAGGGGAGGGATGCTAGTCACGGGGAACATGGGGAGGGGAGTCAGGGGGATGTCCTGGCCCTGGAGGGGCACACACCACTGCCCTGCCTGCACCCTTTGGGGTCTGGGTGGATGGGGCAGGGGGTCCATCCCTGCTCCAGGGGGAAGGATGCCTTTTCTGGGTTCCCTGTGCCAAAGGGCAGCCCAAAGGGGCAGGTTCAGCTCTCCCAGCTCCCCACCCTGGAAATGCTGGCTGAGCCTTCAGGGGTGGCAGGTCCATATTGTCCCTCCCCAGCGATGCCCCAGCAGCTCCTGTCCCTCTCCCAGGGGATGTGTGACCACTCCAGGGCTGCAGGAGGAGGGGAGCCTGCCCCAGCCCACACCTGCCCTGGGGAGCCAAAGAGAGCCTAAACCCACCCCAAACCCCACTGCAGTGACCCCTCTCTGAAACAGAGCCAGCACCTCCCAAACCCTGGGGGGCAAAACAAGGGAAAACCAGCAGGGCCAAAACATCCCAAATTCCTCATCCTGGGAATGCCGGGGGGCAGGAAAGGGCTAGGGATCACTAGTGGTTGGTGCTGCATTGCTAGGGGAGCCCCAGGGCAGCGTGGTACGGGGTTTGTGCTCCAGAATGTTCCACAGGGACCGGAGGAGCCCCCACAGCCCCTCTGCGCTCCCGGGAGCCCCTAAGGCTGCAGGTGTGGGGCTGCGAGGGCAGGGGGTGCTGGGGGGCTCCAGGTTTGGCCCCCAGCCCCGCCGTGGCTCCTACCCCGTGCTGTGCTGTCCCTCGGGCTCTTTGGTGTCCCCTCCTAGGCCGGGAAGTCGCCGCGGTGCCGGACGTGCTCATCGGTGACCGCCAGGTACGTGGCCCTCATGCTCGGGGAGTACTGCGGGGGAACACGGGGGTCAGCACCCCGAAATGCCCCACGCTGCCCCCAGGGGTGTTCTCGTGGGGGTTCATCCCAAATTCATCTGCCAGGGGGGCATGGAAAGGGTCAGACCCTGCTCTCAGCCCGCTGAGGGCTGGGGGAGACAAGAGCCCCCTCCCCAAGCTAAATCCAGCTCTGCTTTGTCCCTTCCCAGGTGCATCCTCTGCCTTTCCAGCTTCCCAAATCTGCCCCCTCCCCAAACCAAAACCCTTCCCGCCCGTCCAGCTTGACTTTGTTCCTTCCCAGGTTTATCCTTCACCTTCCCAGCTTCCCAAATTCACCCCAAATCTGCCCTGGGGGTGTGTCTGTGGGACGAAGCCTCCAGCCCATCCCCAGCATCACATTCCTGCAGGATTTCCCAGCAGGGAGGAACACCCCGGGCAGGCATTAAGGAAGATTATTCCGAGTTTGTTATTCTGGACTCGGAAAGCCTTTCCTCAGGGATCTGAATCCTGGGTGAATTAAACTGTTCAGGGCTGGGAGAAGAGCTCAAATTAATCCCCCCACTCGTGTCCCCTCCCTGGGAGGAGGCTCTGCCAGCTGCCAGGTCTGTGAGATGGGATCCAAGCTTCCACCTGATGGAAAAAATCCTCCCTGGAGGGGAGGGACAGCATTCCTGCCCAGGCAGTATTCCTGGGGCCACATCCTGGCTGCAGGGATGGAGACAAGGGACCACCATCCCAACACGTGGGAGCTGAAAATCCTCCTGGCCCTTTGTCCCCCCTCCCTGAGCTCTCTGCACCCCAAAAGCCAGGCAGGAAAAGGGGATGGAGGGAAGTGTGGAAGGGTGAGGAGGAGGAGGGTAGAACCTGGCTGCTGCCCCCGGGGTAAGGAGGGAGAAGGAAGTGGCTGAACTTACTCTTGATGGGCAACTTAGCTCCAAAATAATGGATGCAAAAAATTAAAAGAAATCACAAAAAAAAAAAAAAGAAAAAAAAAAAAAAAAAAGAAAGAAAAAAAAAGAAAGGAAAAAAAAGACAAGGAATAAAAAATGAAGCAGCAATACCAGACAGGGCAGGATTAACGAGCAGGGAAATGGGAATGTGAAGGGATTGTGAGGAGCATCCTCTGAGAGCCAGGATGGAGAGGCAGCACAGGGAAAGGAGGGAGGGGACGCTCATTTTGGTGCCCCCAAACATGTGGTGGCCGTGCCCCCTCCCCACGGGTGGCCGGGATTTGGGTCAGAGCCGGGCAGGAGCCACCAGGACCCCCATCCCTGTCCCACCCCGCAGTGACCCCCAGGTGTCACGAGCCTTTGTCCCCGGCCCCCCATCGTACCGTGGGGGGAGGAGAGCCCCTCCCGATGAGGGGCACGTTCTCATAGCGGGGGTTCCCTCCGAAGAGCACGGCCTGGTTCCTGGGGGCACAGCGAGACCCCGTCACCCCCTGCCCAGCGCGGGGCCGCGGCCACGGCACAGGGGGCTCGGGGGGCTCACATGTACTCGGACACGGGGGCGTTGGACACGGTCTGTGCCGCGGGGGGCTGCAGGCTGCTCTGGCTGCCCAGGCTGCTGCTGTAGCTGCAGAAGCTGCGCAGCTGCCCCCGCGGCGGGCGGTGCGTGGCCATGCGTCGTGCCGCGGGGTTGAACGGGTCCTCCTCGTCCATGTCGTCGTAGTCCCGCTCCCTGCGGGGACACGGCAGCGCTGGCATCACACCCAGGGTGGCAGAGAGGGGCTCTGCTGCAGTGTGTTTTTATGCTCTGTAATACTCTGAAGTAGTTTTGTTTTGTATCCCCAAATGGTTTATCCCAGACTGTATCCCCTTCCTTTACCTGTGCAATCCCTTTCCCTGGATGAGATCATCCCCAAACCCCCACCCTGGCTCTCTGTCAGTCACTCAGCATCCCATCCCTCCATCTAGAAGCTTCGCTCCAGGATGTGGAGTGATCAGCCAGAGGCCAGGGCTCAGCCCCCAAGCCTTGCCCCATACGCTGCCCTAAACGTCCATCCCCCAGTACCCATCCCTCAGGGTCACTCAGTGGTCAGTAAATGTTCTCTACTTTGGGTTTCCACCTCCCTTTAAATGTGACCTTGGCACCTCTCCCAGGGCTCTCAGCAGGAGCCCCCTGAGGTGTGGGGACTCCTCTGGGACTCCTGGAATAAAACCTTGGATTAACCCCTGCTAAGAGTCGGCCCTTTATCTCCAGCCAATGTCTCTGGTGTCCCTTGTGCTGCAAAGGCGCCCAGCCCAGGTGCCCTCAGTACCCTCGGGGCACAGACAGTGTCTCCCCATTGTTGGCCATGTCGGGGTTGTCCCCCCAGTGTCTGGGATTTGGGTTCCTGAGAGGCTCCCAAGGGACAGGGACAGGGCTCTCTGTGCCCAGGGGGCACAGGGGGCACAGGGGGCACACACACCTCCCAGCCAGCTGCTGCCAGGCTCGTGGGGCCGCGCAGATCACCGTGGAGAAGGCGGCGGCCGCCAGCAGGGAGAAGAGCCCCAGGTAGAGCAGCCCCTCCACGCCGTCGTAGCAGATGCCAATGAGGCCATCCAGGTAATCCTGGTGGGACACAGGCAGGGCAGCGCTGGTGGCACCCCGGGGGACCCAAAGCAGGTCCCCAGCCACCCCCTCTCACCTTGTGCAGCCCCCGGCAGTCCAGCAGCGCTGTCAGCTGGTGCAGGCTGGTCTCCGAGGAGTTGAGGAGCTGCTGCACCCCCAGAAGGTCTTTCTGTGATAAAAGGGGGGGTCAGGCAGCTCTGGGGAGCAGAGGGAGGGATGGGGATCCCTGCTCCCCGCTCCTGTACCTCAGCTGTGGGGAAGAGGGGCAGCGCATACTGGATGAGCCCCTGGATCTGGATCTGCATGGTGGTCAGCGAGCGCTGGAACACGGTGAGAGCCTGCAGGGGGAGTGGGGCACAGTCACGGACCCCCCCAGCCCCAGGCAGCACCAAAGGGGGTGCCCACCCCCCCTGTACCTGCTGGAAGGGGCTGCTCAGGCTCTGGTCACAGTACAGGTAATAATGAACCACCTCTGCAGAGAGAACGGGAACATCAGCAGGAGCATCCCGGGGCACAGGGAGCCACGGGGGGACAGTGGCAGACCCCAGGTGGGTTTGGGGGTCCTGCCTGTGCTCACTGTCACCTCACAGCCAGCCCTCACCTGCGCTGATCTCATCATCTGTCTGGTTCAGGATGAACTTGTCCGGGGCCACACAGAAGTCACTGGTGCCCTATGGGGACAGAGGGATGTCACCAACGCCTGCAGTGCCCAGCACAGCCCTGGGCAGCCCTTCCCTCCCTCCTTCCCTCCCCTTCTGCCCCAAGGGACGTCAGTGATGCCCACAGTGCCCAGCACAGCCCTGGGCAGCCCTTCCCTCCCTCTCCCTCCCTCCTGCCCCACTCACCACCGCAGCCGCCGTGTCCACGGCCATGGAGGCCCAGCTGAGGCCCAGCATGAGCAGCCCACAGCCCAGCATCCTGCAGGGAGAGCAGAGCGGGCAGCATGGCTGGGGGTCCCCGTGAGCCCCCCAAGGCCGTCCCCAGGTACTCACAGGAGCAGGAGGCAGCGGGAGTGCTTGGCCAGCCCCAGGCAGGCCAGCAGGCAGACGGTGAGGACGAGGATGAAGAAGAGCAGGTAAGCCAACCACCTGGGGGCAGAGGAAGGCTGTGTCACACAGGGGCACCTCCCCAGCCCTGCTGGGACATCCCAGGGTGCCGGAGCTCACCTGTAATACTCCACATAGGCCACCTGTCCCGACAGCTCGGTGAGGTCAGCGCTGACGCCCCGCCAGGCTGGCAGCCCCTGGAGCTGCAGGACAATGCTGCCAGCCAGCTGCTGCGTGAACTTGAGGGTCTGCACGTAATCCCCCCGCGAGGCCAGCAGCTCGTTCAGCCGCGCCAGGTGCTGCTCCAGCGCCCCCTGCATCTGCAGCGTGGTGCTGGCAACCTGAGGGCACAGGGATGGTCAGTCTGGGATGGTCAGTGCCCGGGATGGTCAGTGCCCCGGGATGGTCAGTGCCACGGATGGTCAGTGCCCTGGGATGGTCAGTGCCCGGGATAGTCAGTGCCCGGGAGGGTCAGTGCCCAGGATGGTCAGTGCCCTGGGATGGTCAGTGCCCAGGATGGTCAGTGCTCAGGATGGTCAGTGCCCTGGGATGGTCAGTGCCCTGGGATGGTCAGTGCCCAGGATGGTCAGTGCCCGGGATGGTCAGTGCCTGGGATGGTCAGTCTGGGATGGTCAGTGCCCGGGATGGTCAGTGCCCGGGATGGTCAGTGCCTGGGATGGTCAGTCTGGGATGGTCAGTGCCCGGGATGGTCAGTGCCCTGGGATGGTCAGTGCCTGGGATGGTCAGTGCCCGGGATGGTCAGTGCCCAGGATGGTCAGTGCCCGGGATGGTCAGTGCCCGGGATGGTCAGTGCCCAGGATGGTCAGTGCCTGGGATGGTCAGTGCCCGGGATGGTCAGTGCCCAGGATGGTCAGTGCCCGGGATGGTCAGTCTGGGACGGTCAGTGCCTGGGATGGTCAGTGCCCAGGATGGTCAGTGCCCGGGATGGTCAGTGCCCAGGATGGTCAGTGCCTGGGATGGTCAGTGCCCGGGATGGTCAGTGCCTGGGATGGTCAGTGCCCGGGATGGTCAGTGCCCAGGATGGTCAGTGCCCGGGATGGTCAGTCCCTGGGATGGTCAGTCCCTGGGATGGTCAGTGCCCGGGATGGTCAGTGCCCAGGATGGTCAGTGCCCGGGATGGTCAGTGCCCGGGATGGTCAGTCTGGGATGGTCAGTGCCCGGGATGGTCAGTGCCCAGGATGGTCAGTGCCCGGGATGGTCAGTGCCCAGGATGGTCAGTCCCTGGGATGGTCAGTGCCTGGGATGGTCAGTGCCCGGGATGGTCAGTGCCCAGGATGGTCAGTCCCTGGGATGGTCAGTGCCTGGGATGGTCAGTGCCCAGGATGGTCAGTGCCTGGGATGGTCATTGCCCCAGGATATTCAGCACCCACCAGCCTGGCAGAGCCCTGTGCCCCATCCCTGCAATGCTTTCCCCAGCAGATCAGCTCCCCCCACCCCTCAGTGCCCCAGAGCAGCCCTGCCATGGCCCTGACCCAGCCCTGGCGGGGCACAAAGGTCCCATTCTGCGGGGTGACATCACCCTCTGTGCCCGGCCAGCACAGCCACGCCAGGGCTCGGCCGGACGTCCCTCCTGGGGCTCCAACCAAACCCACAGCAGGGACTGAGCCACCCTGGGGCCCTACCAGGGAGTCGATGCCAGTCAGGGTCTGGTTGGCATGATCCAGGGCATAGAGCAGCTGGAAAACGCCGTCGTTGGTCTCGCTGTTCCCGTAGAAGCCGACGCCAACGGCGGCGCTGTGGGCAGAGAGGGGACACTGGTGACAGGGGAGGGACACGCTCACCCTGCCACACCTGCCGGAGAGGGGACACCCCCTGCTTTTGGGGGACAGGGCAGAGACAGAGCAGGGACAGCAGCATGGTGGGAACCTGCTCCTGCTGGTGACAGGGGCCTGGGGACAGCCAGAGCTGTGCCCTGGAAGCTCCTCCTGGCAAACCCGAGAGATTGAGGGCGGAGGGGCTGGGCCAAGCAGATTAGGGGAATCCGCCGTGGCTGCGATTAAACCTTCGCCTCCAGGGCCTGTGGAGAGCTCCCTGCAGCTGCTGCAGAGCTGGGACAGAGCTGGGATGGAGCTCAGAGCTGGCTCTGAGGACAGAGGTGCCCATGGCCGTGTCCTGGCCGGGCACGTGCCCACAGTGTGCTCACCAAACCCTGGTACAAAAAGAGGCTGCTGGGGGGGTTCAAAGTCCCCGGGAGCTGCAGAATGGATTCCAGCCACGCTGGGAGGGCTGGGGGAGCTGGCTGAGCTCATTAGTGCCGTTTCCCTGTCTCCCTGATTCCCTGCTCCATGCGAGGCTCCAGGCAGCCATCTCGCTCCGCCCCGGCACAGCTCCCTTTGTCTGGAGCCGGGGTCGTGGCCAGGCAGCCAAAGGGGCCCGGGGCCCATCCTGCTCCCCTCCAGCCCACCAATGCCGGGGGACACTCGGGGTGGCTGCCCTGGGCGTCCTCCCAGCCACCCCGAACCGAGGGGGGCTTGGGAAGCCCCCAGAGCTGGGTGAGGAAGCGTCCCCTTGTATAATTGTTGTGGCTGCAATTAAGGTCGGGCACAAGGGAGCTGCCAGCTGGGTCACGCTGCCGCCCGCCATCTGCTCCGGGCTGGGATTAGCGACCGGCCCGGGATTAGCCGGGAATTCTGCACAGCCCTGATGGGGACGGGGCCGGGGCCGGCCCGCAGCTGCTCCCTGGGGCTGCCCCGGCAGCTGCGCGGGAGGAGGCAGTGATGGATGGATGGATGGATGGATGGATGGATGGATGGATGGATGGATGGATGGATGGATGGATGGATGGATGGATGGATGGATGGAGCACATTCATTGCACAGATCTAATTAAAGCCACTCGCAAAGGCCGGAGCGCAGAGTCCCTCGGTGACAGGGGGACAGCAGCAGGTCCCGGTCCCCGCGCTCACCAGCAGATGAGCCCGGCGGTGACGGCCATCCAGGTGACACAACACGAGTGGGGCCGCTTGCTCTCGGCGTCCGGCTCCCTCTTGCAGCAGCACAGGCAGATCAGGTAGACGGTGAGGAAGAGGAGGTTGAGGCCGAGGCACACGGCGGCCAGCAAGCCCAGGACAAGCAGCGACTGGCAGGAGAGAGGGGACAGTGTCAGCCGCCGTGCCCGTGACCCGCTCCCGTGGCCGGGATGCGGCGGCGCTCCGCGCCCCACGGGACTGTCACGTGCGGAAGAGGAAGAAGTGTCCCCGTCCCCGTCCCTGTCCCCGTTCCCAGGCAGGGCCCCGAGCCGGGGGTGCAGCGGGACTGTCGGGACACCGGGACGGCGGCGCTGCCCCCTCCCCGTGCGGGGTCACGCCGGGCCGTGCCCCGCGATGCGGGGCGGCCCCGGGAGCGCGGGGGGAGCAGAGGCAGCGGCGGGGCCGGGAGGGGAGCGGCGGGGCCGGGGTGCCGGTGCCGGCCGGCCCGGGCCATGAAAGGCGCTTTGTGCGCCGTGAGATCAGAGCCGGCGCCGGGCGGCGCCGTGGGGGCGGGCGGGGGGCGCGGGGCGAGCGGGACCGGGCGCGGGGGGCGCGGGGCAGGCGCGGGGGGCCCGGGCCGGTACCTGCTGGTAGTCGGGGTCCTGCGGGCGGAAGGTGCTGGGCACGGGCTGCAGGCGGGGGTCGCGGTGCGGGAGCCCGTGCAGCCAGGCCGCCCACCAGGGCGCCAGGTAATCGGCGCGGGCGGGCCCCATGGCGGGCCGGGGTCGCCGCGCTGCCGGGCGGGGGGCGGCGGTGCCGCCACGCCGCGGGCTCTGCCCGCCCGCCCCGCGCACGCCCCGGGAGCCGCCCCCCGGTACCGCCCCCCGGCACCGCCCCGAGCCCTGCGCCCCGCCCCGGGCCGGGCCAGAGCGCCGGGACAGCGCCGGGACAGCCCCGCGACACCGCGCCCCGAACCTCGGCTGTGGGGGCACCCACAGCACTGCCAGAGCCCGCTATGGAGGGCACGATGGTGGCACTGGGTGCCAGCCCCAGGGCCCGCCCCGGGCCTGTCCCCAGCTGTCACCCCAGAGCGAAGGGGCAGCTCCAGGTGCCCACCGGTACCAGAACCGGCCCTCTGCCGGGAGCAGCAGCAGCCCCAGGACCCCAGAGTGGCCCCAGGACACCGAGAGTGGCCCCAGGACGCCGAGAGTGGCTCCCAGACCCCCAGAGTGGCCCCAGGACCCCCAGAGCAGCTCCCAGGTACCCCAGAGTGGCTCCAGGACCCCCAGAGCGGCTCCAGGACCCCCAGAGTTGCTCCAGGACCCCCAGAGCGGCTCCAGGGCCAGGAACACTGAGTTGTGAAACACCACACGTGACACCAGGAACAGTTTTTTATTTATTTTAACAAACACAGAGACTCCAACAGGTACCCAGCTGCTCCCGGCTCATTTCAGCTCCTTCACGGCCAGACCTGGGGAGGGGAGAGAGAGAGGGGAGACATGGACTGGGGGGGCTCAGGCATGGATGGGGGGCCTGGAACCTCCAGCTCCATGGGGACACCAAGCACTGACCCCAGCAAGGCACTGGGGGTGACAAGAGCTCCAGGGACCCTTCCAGAGGGGTCTCACAGCCCCCCTCAATCCCAACCACCCCACAGGGGATCGATTCCCAGATACCTGGGGGCAGGGACTGCTTCAGCTTCTCTGCCTTCTCCTTGTCGGTGATGACCAGGGTGTAGAGGTACCGGCTGCAGCGCACCTTGAACTTCACATTGTCCTTGTTCTTCTTGATCTTGACGGCTGTGGGGAGGAGGGGACAGCAGGGACACCCCGGGGTCACCCCTGGGAATCCTAGTGCACGCCCTGCCCCGTGCAGAAACCTCCAGCTCCATCCCGAGGGAGGATAAATCTCTGTCAGTGCTCAACTCTCCCTTGTCACAGGATTCCCGAGGGATTCCTGCCACAGCCAGATCCAAACAAGAGGAATTAGAGGGGAAAAAAACTCTTCCCATGTTGCTGAACAGCGAGAGAAGGCAGCTCTTTGTCTCAATTATCCTCGATTTGTGGTGGCAACAAAAATCTCCTGTTGAGGGTGATGGATGAATCACCTGTGGTGGCACAGCTCCAACATTCCTCATGGCAGCATCCCACAGAGCAGGGGGATGTTTGGGAATTGAGCTGCATCATCCCACAGAGCAGGGAAAATTTGGGAATTGTTTTTGGAGAACAGCACCATCCCACAGAGCAGGGGATGTTTGGGAATTGAGCTGCACCATCCCACAGAGCAGGGGATGTTTGGGAATTGAGCTGCATCATCCCACAGAGCAGGGGATGTTTGGGAATTGCCTCCAGGGGTTTGGTAAAACCCCCCAGGGCATGCACAGCTGGGAGCAGCGCTCCAGGGACACCCCACAGCAGGGACCAGGCCAGCCCCGACCCCTCGGCATTCCCAGGGCAAGGAGCTCCTCAGTGCCCGCACGGAACTGGAGCCTCCCTCAGGCCTGCCTGAGACCCCCACTCACACTTGGCGTCCTTCCGCCGCGCTGTCAGCAGGAAATCCTTGATCTCCTCAATCTTGCGAGGCTGTGAGAGCAAAAACATTCTCGTGGAATGAAAATCACGGAACGTTCCGCTTGGAAAGACCCCAAAGCTCACCCGTGCCATGGGCAGGGACAGCTCCAGCCCGGGGCTCTCCGGGGATGTGCTCTGAGCACAGAGCTCATTCCACAGAACCCCCCAGGGCCCCGCTCACCCACCGCAAGGACCCCCCAAGCCGCCCTCCCTCTCTGCAGCCCCCTCCCCTCACCATGGTTCCGGCTCGGCTTCGGCAGCTCCAACCTGCGGCACAAACGGACCAAGATGGTGTCAGCGCAGCCCCCCGCCATCGCGTCCGCCGCCCCCCGCCCGCCATCGGGTGTCCCCGCGCTCCCTCCTCCCCCCCAGCCCGCCTCGGGGCCGCCCGGTGCCGCGAGGCCGCGGATGGCGGCGGATGGCGGCGGATTCCCCAGGACCCCCCCGGTCCCCCGGCCGCCATCGCTCACCCGCAACCGCTGAGACCAAACCGGAAATGAGCGCGGCACTTCCGCATCCGGGACTTTATTTCCTACGGTGCGAGCAGCGGACAAAAAACATCGGATGGCGGTGGTGCCGCGGGAGCTGCGATGAGCGGGCGGGGGCTCAGCCCCGGTGCGAACGGGACCGGCGGCGGCTGCGGAGGGGATTTCGGGCCCCTCCAGCCCCCCGGAGCCGGGCACGGCCGGGAGCTGCCGGGCACGGGGAGCAGGGCGGGCTGCTGGCAGTTTCCCGAGCCGCAGAATCCCTCCGGGCATGATCCGTCCGAGGTTCAGTCCCGGGGAGCCCCGGGAGGTGCCGGCGCTCGGTAACCCGGGCAGGGCTGTAATGGAGCGCATCTGCCACAAGAGAGAGCTTCGATCCCGCTGAAAACCCCAAAGACGGGCAAACCACCCCAAAACGCCGCGCAGAATCCTTGGGGATGGGTGGCGAGGAGAAGGAACCCCATCCTGTCACTGTCCCCATCCCCATGGTGTCACTGTCCCCATCCTGTCACTGTCCCCATCCCCATGGTGTCACTGTCTCCATCCCCATCCTTTCAGTATCCCCATCCTGTCACTGTCCCCATCCCCGTCCTGTCCCCATCCCCATCCCAATCCTATCCCCATCCCTGTCACTGTCCCCATCCCCATGGTGTCACTGTCCCCATCCCCATGGTGTCACTGTCCCCATCCTGTCACTGTCCCCATCCCCGTCCTGTCCCCATCCCCATCCCAATCCTATCCCCATCCCCATCCTGTCCCCATTCCCGTCCCCATCCTTTCTCTGTCCCCATCCTGTCACTGTCTCCATCCCCATCATGTCCCCGTCCTGTCCCCATCCCGGCCTTGCCCGGCCCTGAGTGGGTTTTGGGCCGTTTTTTGGGGTGTTGAGATGTTCCCAATGAGTTCTGGATGGGATCCCACCCACCAGTGCTCCCAGTATCACCCCAAGCCCATTTACTGGGGTGACACCCACCCAGGGCTCCCCCAGGAGAGGATTTTGGGGTGGCACCCTTCCC